>NW_010549592.1:30017-31850 GCF_000687285.1 Phaethon lepturus | reverse complement strand
TTGCTGTAAAAATCTTGCGTAGCTGCCCACTGCCACCCCCTCTGCCCAGCGGGGTGTTTCAAATCCCGGACGGAAGAGGTTTCCTGCCAGAGCGGGTTTCTGGGGGTCTGTTCATCATCCGCTTTACATCCCCTGTAGAAAGTCATCCGCGGGTTTTGGCCCTCTTGTTACCTGCGATATGTCACCAGGCTTGTTTGTTTTCTTCTCATTGTGGGGCTCTGAGGCAATACACCACAGCTTATTTTTGTACAGAACATTTTCACGTCGCGCCCGCTATTCACAGCCTCGCTTAATGTCACGGGCAGCTGTGTGCTATATCATGGAGGAAAGTTTTAAAGGTGAGATTTAAGGATGATGAGGGACTTGGCGGCTTGAAGCAGATAGGAGGGGAGGACAGGATTCCAGAGAGATGAAACTAGACAAAGAAAAGAGGAATTTTATCTGTGGATAGCGGAGAGGAGCAGGCCAAGACTGAAGGAGCTGCCAGGAGGTGAGCTGAGTTTGTAGAGAGCTTTGGAGGAGGAAAAAAAAAAAGTGAGCAATTGTGAAGCTCAAGGGAAGCCAGAGAAGCTGAGGGGGGGTAAAACATGTTTCCATCTCATAGAGGAACACTGAACAGATTTTAAAATTTTTGAGCAGAGGAACTGGAGGCTATCCTGAGGTATGCATTGCAGGAAGACACGAAAAAATTTCTGCAAAGGTAAAGTCCAAGCAGAAATCTTCCATGGGTAAGAGCTCACTATCGGCAATGTTGTGAGCCAAGTAGGCAGGTCCATAAACCTGGCAAAAGCACGTAATGGGAAGAAGGCCCCTAATTTTTTTTTTCTGAATATCTGAGCTTGGATCAACACCAGAAAATGCTGGTGCAACCAGCATGGAAGTGCTAACATAGCTTTACAGCTATTTTGGTAGAGATTATTCACTCTTGGCTGTCTTTGCTGATGCAACGTCTTCCAAATGCCAGGTTGCATGAACAGAAGATGACCTGCATTGCATGTGGGTATCACAGCATTCCCCACAACATTATTTGGAGTGCTTTCATGGTCTTGGCAGTAATCATAAGGAGCTGTGGGGAGGGATGATCACGCTCCTCCAAGCCTCTCCATGATCATATTTTTTTCAATATGATTTTTTTTAAACCTTAAATTCCCTTTGGTTCATCTTGGACTGCTTGTTCATCTTGTGCCAGGTTTCATGTCATCATTAGAAATATAGATGCAGAATAGCAGGGTGGAACATTCACAGTGTCTGTTTACAAAAAGGCCAACTGATTCTTTTGCAGTTGTGAGCAACCAGCGCAACAGCTGGCAATACAGCACTGGGAATAAAAAGGGAAATGCAAACAGTGAACAAGATGGACACCTCCTGCCAGGAGTTATTGACCAGCAACACATGGTGGAACAAATGTTAAGTTATGGTATCAAATGTCAAGGGGGGGGGCGGGCAACAGAATTGTTCAGATGTGATCTTCCTCAAGTTGTGTATGAAGCCCGTCGTTTTCTGATGTGCCAAAATGAGAAAACTCGGTTACAATAGTGCTGGAGTAACTAGATTTCTTGAAGCATTCAGAATCAGTATGTTTGGTATGATCAGAGGCTGCCACAACTCAAAAGAGGCAAACAATTGGGAAATAGGGAACACAAAATTTTATGTCATCTGCAGAAAAAGAGCCAGTATTCAATCTGTCTCTGAGGGAGAAAATGCATAAACAAGATCGCCAGGCTTATTCTTGGGGTAGAATAAAGGAGTTAAAAATTAAATGTACAACTTGATCCACTAAAAATGGAAGACATAACACCAAAGAAATAGCATTCAATTTTCTCATCTGAGCAC
>NW_010549592.1:26617-29973 GCF_000687285.1 Phaethon lepturus | reverse complement strand
CTGAACCGAAGCAGAATAAGGAAAGAGGGAAGTGTACGATCACAGAAATGAGTAAGCTGTTAGCCACCCAGTAATGGGCATCCTTGACTCTGAGAAAGGGTCAGAAATCAGTTGAAGTCAAAAGTAACCCTAAGCCAGCAGATGAAAACGGAAGCCTGTTTTCTGTAGGCCACTGCAGAGGAGTTAGAAGCTATTCATCCACCTCAAGTTCATAGGAATACATTTGATTTTTAAGAGCACATTAGCAGGACACAGGACCGTCAGAAGCATATGGAGCTTGACATGCAATGGGATGTTCATCTTCATGCAACAACTTCATTCTACCTGGCATGATTTTTCTTCAACACAGCAGTCAAAAAGAATCTCCAGATGATTAAGTAGGGGATGCTGGTACAAGCTGAAACACCCAGGAGGGAAGTGAAAGGTTTCCCAGCTATGCCAGTGATTTGATGATGTATGGCAAAATGGAACAACCGGTGACCATCACTTCCTCATTTATAATGTCACAACTGAAGCAGTGTTTAATCTGCTTGACCTGCATTATTTAGATCTGCCCATCATATTTTAAGGCTCCCAATCACCTTGATATCTCAGCACAACTTATTTTCATGTTTTTAAGGGCCATCTATTCATATACCTCTTTAGAAAATGTTGGCACAAATTTTCTTAAAGGAATTTCTTCTAATTTTTACTCCCTTCTCCCAAATCTATTTAATCCATCTGCTAACATAGAGGATCTTTTTCTTTGGTCCCTTTTATGTCTGCTTCTGCTATAGTAGCTTGTTATTTCTTTTGCTAAAGCTTTAGAAATCACTTGAGGAATCTTAGTAACATATTCATTTTGAGGTAGATTTATCTTCAGAGCTGGTAAATAGAAAGTCTCTGCTTCACTTCAGTGGGCTTTGGATCAGGTGTTTAGAGCTAACATCGTTTCAGCTCTTCTAATCTAGTTGTCTGTGGCCCAGCCTGCAGCCCCTGAGACTGCTGAGATTTTCACCATAGGCTTTAATGAGAGCAGAATCAGCCCTTACTTCCTGAGAGACGGCCTATAAAAATCCAAAAGAAATAAGTACAAGACTTTCTTGAAGAACTGAGTCTTAAATTTGATTTGACTCTGAATCTCACCGTATTTTTTTCCACAGCCACTTTGACCTCCGTTCTACGCCTTATCCTAACAGGATGAGCCGGAGTTTCAGTCACCCAGTTTTCCTGGGCTCAGCAGTCATTTGGCAGTGGCCTTTCAAGAGCAGCAATGCCAGCTCTCTATCGCAATGCCCACATTCAGAGATCTGTAGAATTAAGAGTCCAAATTCTGCTTGTATTTGCAAGCCCAGAACACCACTGACTTCAAGGGGGTTGTAGGATTTTAGCCAAGAGCAGAAATTGGCCCAGGATCTTTTCAGACTCCCTCATGCTTCTGTTTATATGATGTTATCATCAAAAACTAACAGTGTGCTTCATGCTACATTTTACTTTTAAGTTACATAAAGGATATTTACTGTGCCGATGCTACATAGTTCTCAAGGAAGATGTGCATATGAAAATGAAACAACACTGATTACCATTAGGATTTCCAGCTTTCAGCATTCATTTTCTAAAAAAATTCCAGGACTATTTCTCATAAAAAAAAATACAGAAACGAAAATCCCATTTCTTGGCATTTATATATGGCATTCTGGAGTCTTACTCATCAAGTCTGTTGTGAAAATGGTCAGAATAAAAAAGCCTCATGACATACAAAAAGTTCAATACCCTGCTTTTATTTTCTGTGTACTGGTTTCCCAGAGAAATGAGTCCATCCCTAAAATAGCTTAATGTTTTTCTGCCTCTCAAGGGGTGGAAGAAGAGAAGATCATCTGGGGAAAGATGCATGATCACAAAGTACAACAGGTAAAAACACAGGCGGAGGTTGAGAATGAGTGGGTCCAAACTGTAAAAGCAGGTAAGTGGGACGCCAAGCAGAGCGTGTCGGACAATGCCCGCTGCTGCTGCCCGAGAGCATCCGCGTAGCCAGGTCAGTGCTGCCCAGCCCGCGGTCAAGGCACCAGCTGCAGAGCCAGCAGCTCATGGATACTCCTGGAGCCCCGAAAGGGACCTGGGAACAAACTAGCTGCCCGGTGTCTTTCGTGAGCCGGGAGCCGCGCAGGACGGAGGTCCTCCACAGAGCGGAGCTCCAGCCTGGCTCTGCTCAGCGCTCCTGGGCTGCTCAGCGTCTTTCACAAGGAGGCAGATGGTTTTGCCACGCAGTTGCAAATCTGGGAGCTTCCGTCTAGATAGCCTTGTTTAGAAATCTGGGCTGGGGTTTTTAAAAGTCCTAACAACTCCCTACTTAAGCTTTTAATATCCATATTAAATAGTTCATTGAGTGTGGCCTGGTATTCAGAACAGTGTGCCATTGTCAACTGATGAGTAACTTCAGGCAAAGAAGTTATTTTGTACCTCTGTGCTTTTTCTTCTCCTGCATCTGCTTCGTCTATGTAGATAGTAAAGTCTTTCAGGGAAGGAGCAGCTCACGCTACGCGCGTCTAGTCATTAACACAGCCAACGCCAGCCTGACTGAGAGCCTCTGTGCTCCTCCATCCTGCCCTGACAGCAGCATCTGAACACACGTCGGCCTCTGTGTCTGCCTGCCTTTCACCCTACTGTTAAAACAGGTATTTTATTATTTATTATTAATTACGATTTAAAACTAAAATCCAGAGTCCTAAATTCCGTAACATTAAGGTATCCCTGTACCATGCTTGTGTAAACCCTTGCACAAATAGGTCACTGCACAGAAAGCCCAGAGGCTACCAGCTGCTAAACTGGGAGTGTAAAGGGACCAGAGATGCCCTAGCAGGACAGCAGAATTCCTTCAGCCACTGCAAAGTCTCCAAGCACACAAGAAGGCTGGCCCTATCTGCCTCTGCTCTAGTCCTTGCAATTTAAGGGGAGCAAAGACCCTGTCAGCAGGGCAGCGCTGCGTGGTGATCCCTCAAAAGCAGCACTCCTCCCAAAAGGAGGAGCTAATGTTTCTTTAATGCACATCAGTTGACTTGGAACTTCAGAGGTCTCCGATTCCTCCTTTTCCCCTCGGAAAGCCGGCAGAATTTAGTGCATCCCCGAGGCTGCGCTGGGCCAATTTTTGCTTTTGCGACTTTCGGTTGCCCCCACTGCACGTAGCGAAGCTCTCAGCTCATACTGTGCCACTGGATTTAGAGACTGAGAAACTGCTGGCCTGTTCTGCGTAGAGAGTCTTGGTGCCTGGGCGCGTCCTGGTCTCTAGAAAGCAAACAGTATGCTTGAAGCGTCTGTCACGGATCTAGATACAAACGTTCCAAATGACAAAAATGTCTGTTCATCCATCTACCTGCCTG
>NW_010549592.1:0-26586 GCF_000687285.1 Phaethon lepturus | reverse complement strand
CCGAGAGCACCGGACTGCTACGGGTTTGACGCTCTTGTTTGTTCTGTTACTGTCTGTCTGACCTTGCTATTTCAGATGGGCCATTCGTCAATGTCAGAGAAATCTGCTGCAACAACAGAGGGAATATCTGGTGTCAGTGTTCTCCAGCTCCTTGAGGGAACTACCTCATCAGAGCAGCTAAAACGTCGCTTTGATTGCTTAGCAGCAAGCCATTCGTTTTGCAAAAATCTCTAAGCAGTTATTCACTTCTTGTAAAATTATAATGCCTGGAGTCTTTTTCTAAAGCAGCCTTGGGTACTGGAATGACTTGAAATTTGCAGCCAGTAAAAAGTTTTACAGCAAAGCAGATCTGATCAGTGTTTCCTTAAGTGAGACAATTAATCTTCTCTGTCAAAATGTCATCAGATTTTGCTGGATTTAAAAATAAAATGTTTTACTGGAGAAAGTAATAAAACAGGACATTTCTATAGCTTCACAAATGTTCATAATGCATTTGATATTTTGTGTTTTCTTTAGGAAATTTGGAGCTGAGACTTTTAATATATCTAGAACACGTATTTTTGTCCCATAACATCCAAGTATTTTGTCACGACCAGCTTTGAGCTTTCTCATAAACTTTGGCAGGGGACATCAAGCTGAAATGGGATGACAGCTGTCTTGGTATTCTACCTTAGGAAATAAGCCTGTTGGAAGATTGATAGCTGTGGCTGCTTTTGGGTAGTACCTTTCATTCAAGGATCCTAAAGCAATCACAGAAATCCCGAAGTCTTTTTAGACATAAATATGACGCAGCCATCCTGCTTTTCTGAATTGTACTTAACTCGTCATTGTATCGCATCAGGAGGGACAGAGTCTATCCATCTCTCACCTTCACGCTGGCAGTTTCCCAGGGAATTGCTAGTGAACGCAGGTTACAGACCACAGCAGAGAGGTATTGTATTCCCGTTCTGCAACAGAGAAATCTCTTGAGTGCCATCACATGCGAGGAGCTCCAGCCTATGTGAGGACCACAATGACACAGAGATCAGGGAACAGCAGAGGCCTGTCCAGCCTCATTCCCACACTAGGGCTGCTGCGTTTCGTAAAACCAGATCTGGTCCAGCTCACATACAGTTTAGTTTAATTTAATCTGAAGAAAGCCTGGTGCCCGATTCCCTATGCTATCTTTGACCATCTCGTGCACTGTACAGGACATGACAAAAACATATTCCAGCAACTTAGCAGAGTTACACACAGTAAATGCCCGATGGACTTCCAGAACAAGAGTACATGCAGAACAAGATTGAGGACTTGCATCGTTGGCGGGTCTATGGTTGAAGAGAAGTTTTGTCTTAACATCACACTCACAGGCATGTTTGTGATCCTGCTGTAAATGGCTTAGCTAATGTTTCTTTAATGCACATCAGTTGACTTGGAACTTCAGAGGTCTCCGATTCCTCCTTTCTTCCCCACCTTTCCCCTCTTCATCTTTCTCCCTCTCTGCTCTTCACATTCCTCTCTTCTGCTGCCCTATGAAGTACTTGGTACTAAGTGGGGGGATTATGACATAGTTGATAAACTGGGAGATTATGACATCAGAGCAATAAATCAACGTCCTTCCCAGCTTTCTTCTCCCTGCTTCTTTCTTCCTTTTCTACCTCTCCTCACCTAAAAGAAAGAGGAAAATCGTGACATGAGAAAGAAACATCTCCTCCTCATCTCTCTGCTCCCAATGAGTCCTCTTGGAGGGCGTTATTTTATCCCTTTGTTTAAACATCTCTAGAACTTGTGGTAATAAATTTATGCCCCCTCAGTCTTCAATCTTCAAAACGAATGCATGATACAGTCTTTTATTTTCACAGCAAGAGCTGTGTGACCTCTTACAGGCTTGCAAAATTTTCCCTCCTTTGGGAAATTGCTAATTATCAGAGTTGCCACAATAAACAACAAGTTCTGCAGAAGAGAGCAACACACCACAGTACACAGCGCCAGACTGCAGCTGATTTTTTTTTCTTTTGCTTAGCAAAACCTTGATTTCTGAAAGTCATACCTCCTAGAATATAGTGTCCACATGTGAAGATATGATGGGTTCCTGTGCACTTCAGCCATGAGAAAGTTGGGGTGTGTAAGTAATTCAAGTTCTTCATAAACACTGCCTTATAAAATCTACTTTACACTGTGCTTTACTCTCTCATGTAGCATTCTCCAGAATCTGCTTGGGAATATTCATTTTACCCGATTTCTTGTCCTTACTGGTACAAAACAATATTTACACACCCCACACCAAGCTCACTAGCTCTCGCAACGAACAGTGCTCAATAATACTGCTCTTAATTTGTTGACATACCTAGTTATATAGTTGACTATGTCAACATTAAGTTATGTCTACATGACAGGCATTGCTGTGGCTGTTATGTAATACAGATGTACTCAAAGCACCTTAAAACGAAGCTCAGACACTGCTACCAGCATAGCCATTGCTGAAACACACAGACTGCAAAACCAATTAGAATGACTCAATAAATATTAGAGTCACTAGCCAGTGCCAAACTCTGGTTTTAACAACTGGAATACCACTGGTAATCAAGCCAGCTCATGAAGACCTTGCCCCATGTGTCTACTTACACAGCAGTGACCACAGCCTTGAGTCACGGTTCTGGCAGATGAGCACTGGTGGGCTTAGCTGCAGAAGGTTCAGGTTTCATCATCCCCCTCTGTCTCCATCTTTCTTCTCCATGAGAAGTTTCCACCTTCATGGAGGGGATGGGAGAAAGCGATGTTAGACCAGCTCATAATGCACCTGGCCCAGCTCACAGCTGAAAGCGGTGGTGGAGATGCGTTGGTGCTGAGATGCTGGACTATGAACTGTGGTATAGACACACAGCCTTTTGTGCTACTTTTATGCTGGTGTCAATAATATCCAGCAGAAAATACTGGGAGAAGCACTGATCATTTACAACACTACTGCTAAATGTGCAGGAGCCGATCTGCCAGAGTCCTTGCTCTTGGAAGAGAGGAATTGGGAGAAATATAAACCATCAACCAGAGGGTTATCTATTAACAGAACATCCCAGTGTAGTTCAAAATCAATATTAAGTCTTGAGTAAATCAGAGAAAGTAAAGCAGAGACAATCATAAACATTGAAGACCTAGGCATTAGTCTGTATCTAACACAAAAAGTTACTTCTCCGGGGTTTTTTTTTTCCTCCAGCGCTACAACAGATTTTCCGCATGACCCTAGGCAAGATGCATAATTTCCCTCTGCCATAGTGCTAGATAATACTTCCCTACCTTACAATAGCTTGTGTTGAGAGTTGCTGAGTATCAAAGAGTACTCATTAGATAGGCCTATATCGGGTCCTGAAGAAGGGAGAGGGCCTGCAAAAAGCAGATAAAAATGGGATGACTTCAGTTGTCCTTGGAGTCAGTGGGAGCTAAGGGCATGGCCGATGCTCAGGCATTCTCAAGCTCAGCCTCTTCATAAGGAAGCCTTTCCCTAACCCCAGCATATGGGGAGCAGGTTTAGTGTAGGAGCAAGTATTGAAACACTTAATAGTCAGCAGACAAATTGATTAATTGTAAAAAAAAAATGTTGTTTGATTTTTCATTGGCATCATCTGTAGAAAATATTTCAGTGGAGACAGGACTGATTCTTCTCCTGAGGAATGAGTTCCCGGTAAGGTCTTGGGAAACGGTTGAGTAAAATTTCTAATGGGTCAGGTCCTGTGAACAATGGGGTGACAGAACAATCCTGCACAAGCCTTGCTTGTTCAGCAGAGTAGTTACTAGATGTGCAGGAGCTGCACCAGCATCGCAGCCCTTGGTGGTGAAGGGTCTAAGTGCATAGTGACGAAGATGGAAGAAGAAAGGGGTGAGCACTGGCAGATGGCCAGGCACGCTACTCCTTACAGTGTTATGTATATTAAATTGAATAAGGCACAATGGGAAACACTGGAAAGTGCCAGCACTTGGGAAGACAGCAGTACTCTGACTTCGTTTGATAGCGAAGTGACTTTTTTTATGAATGGTTTTATACCCTTGAAAATTATTTCCACCCATTAGCAGGGTAATAACTACAGACAGATCAGACCACCACCACTGACCATTTCTGTGCACAGACAAGAATCTTCCACCTGCAGTTCAGTTCTCTTCCCTGACTGTTACCTTTATTGCCTTACGTATACCGGAGGATCAACACTTCAGCCTTGCAGCATTCTTTGTCATGTCCAGGTAATTAAAAGAATGCCACTGCACCTGGCAGAACTATAAAAATGTCCTTATAAAAGCCTCAGCAGCATTTAATATTTTATTCATTGCTATGTTGTTGTGTCTTGCCTGCCATAAAATAGCCTCATGGAAGTGAGGCACTACCACTGAGGGCTAACAAACATTCTCCATTCAACACGTTACTTTAGCTCAGTGGCTTTTTTGTCCTCCCTGTTTTGGATCCTTGTTTTTAAACAATCTTTCTGCTTTCAAGAAAGAAGAAAAACAACCCACCTTTCTTTTACTTGAAGCAGGGAACCAGAACAGGCAGTGTTTAAGGTTTCATCCCTTTTCCACACGAGGAAAAGACTGTCTGAAAACTTCATTTCCCAGGGAAATATAGTCCATGTTTTAATCTTGTAATGCCTGAACAATTGCCTTGTGTATAATATTATCTCTCCTGTTAGTGATTTGGGAGCTAGAAGGAAAAATAAAACAAAGTTTAACACACACAAAATAACATTGGTAGTTTTATTACAGAAGGTGTAGGAAGCCAAACTGCACAAGCAGAGACATAGCTATTAAAGGAAAATTACAAAGTTGCCAACAAAAGCTGTTCAGAAATAAATTTTCAGGTCCCCCAAAGCCACATGATTGTCTTACAGACTTTCAGTTTTCAAAATACAGGTTTGGTGCATTCTTACATGTCTTTACTTTTTGATATACTGGGGAATCACAGGAAACCAGCTTTATTTTACAAATTTAGAGTCTGAAAGTTTAATAGATGTTCTTGAGTGATAACATGATTCCGGAATTGAGAGATTTCAGAAAATCACCACCAAGGCCACATGGCCAGCAGTAACATTTTCATATTTAGCATCATTAGTATATCCAATTCTAGCAAACTAACTGATGTTCCCATACATGTAGTCCCCTGTAGGCATGCTATGTTTTTCCATCCAGCAACCTCATCTCAGGGAAAAAGGACTCTGTCTAGGATTTATAGACATCTTGTTGCACAAAGGGAAGCAAAAGCAAGCTGGGACATCATGAAATTCCCATTATGTTCTGTGTATGCTCAGATCACCCATAAGTACATATGCAGTATGTCTGACTCATCCCCAAATCCTGGATGTGAGTGTAGGAGCCCCAGGTGGAGACTGTGCCAACAGCGCACTAAGCGACATGACTAAGGTCTATCATATGTAGTTTGTTTTCTTGTTTGGTTTTTGTTTTTTGGTTCCCCCCCTGCCTCAAGGGAAGGGCCGTAGGTCTTGGCAGGTACTAATAGTGCTTTCTTTGTATCCAAGAACACAAGCTCTAGGAATTTCATCTAGCACAGGAAGCAGAAGGCGTTGGTGTTTGTGATGGCCATGAATCCCTGAGGGAATTCATTACTTACTCCGGGATGAGGCCTGTCCCCTGCCCAGACAAGCCACACTGTCATTTTGCAGAATCCCATTTATGCGAGGGACATGGCTGCCAGCTAGGTGTTTAGTCTGATGGCCTGGGAGATGGCATATGCCAAGTCCAGCCGTTGAGCATCTTGCTATAACACTCAATATTTATGTTGAGAAAAGGAAAAAGGAGAGAAGGCTTGGAAGAAGAAAATTCAGGATGATATTCAGTCTAACTGTACCTAGCTGTGTGAAGATGAAGAGATGAAATGAATATGGCAAGCCCAAGCCAAATTGGTGGCAGTCAGTTCTAGGCTGAAGGTGCAGTCTCCAAGGACAGTCCACCCTACTGTGACTTTCACCCAACACCAACCCATTGATACAACTTTTAAAAAGTCTCAGCAAAAAGCAATCTATGCTTTCTCAAGTAGTTTGACATATCCAATCATCAAGTCATTGTGCTGATGTGAAAAGCAAAACCCTCATTCTAGATGGAAAAGGAAAAAAAAATATCACTAATTTAGTTTCACTAAGCACATTCAGCAACAGCACCAGTGTTTCCAGTTATGGCCATTAGGTCTTACAGTATCCCTCATTTTTCTGAAAACAAGAAATTATGTGTAGCTCATGACAAAAAAATGCCCTGAATTTCTAGCCTTAATGGTTGCAAAGAGCTTGAAGACCTGAAATGGGTGTGTGTCAACCTTAGAAAACCCAAAGACAACTCGAAAATATGCATTTTCTTGTTTTTGATCATCCTTGTGATTTTAAGTCATGCATGACTTTTCTTGGAGACCTGACTCACAGCTTTTAAATGTTCATATGGGGCTGCAGTGTCCTACAAAGAATGAAATGCAACTGTAAGAGCTGTACCAAGGTGACAGGTATTGGGCAACCAAGCAAACATAAAGCATTTTGTATTTGCCAGAAACCTTTGTTTCATGTTGGCAAACACAAGGAGTCTGACACTCCTGGTGTTTTATGGGAGCAGAGAAAGCTGATGAAGAGCAAGGTGAGGGGAGGAAGGATTCCTGCCCAACTCAAAAATAGGTGAAAGTTGAGCCTGAGGAAAAAAAATAGCTGAATCTAACTGCTACCGCTGTGTTAATGAACAGTTGGGAAGACAGCGAGGGAAGGCATGTGTTTATATCGCAGAGCTGGTAATAAGGGATTTTTGTTCTCAACCTGATTCTGCCACTGACTCATCCAGCAGGGTTAGGCCTA
Source organism: Phaethon lepturus (assembly GCF_000687285.1). Lineage (NCBI taxonomy): Eukaryota > Metazoa > Chordata > Aves > Phaethontiformes > Phaethontidae > Phaethon > Phaethon lepturus. The sequence continues at coordinate 19,780 of NW_010549592.1, read as the reverse complement.
CTTCAGTTCTCACTTCAGAGCAGATTAGACTTAACTATAGGCCCAGCTGCTGTCACATTCACTCATGTTGAGTAACACTTTCTTCCCTGGTGACACTATTTGTGAAGGAAGAAACTCCATAGTTGACAGAAGGTGAATGACTGAGCCCCACTGTAGAAACAAAAAAGATAAGAAGCATCTGCAGCAGAGGTGCTGTAAGGCTTAGCTAATTAGGTCTATGCCTAATGCATCTCTCAGTTGAGCCATATGTAGATACCAGGATCAGTTACTGATCTGCTTCTCTCCAGACTTTCCTTTGGGAACAAGCGAGCAGGAGCTGCGGAAGGTTTTGGAGCGGAGATTTGCTCAGTTGGCAAGCCCACCAACTCGTCCCAAGTAGCTGGCAAGGTGATGGAGGACCATCTAGCCCCTCTTCCATGCTTAACTCTGGGTCAGCAACAGAGAGGGAGAAGAATTCACAATACCTTTATGGAAATGCTTCTAAAAATCCTTGTACTTAAGTCTAAGACACGCTGCTCCAGAACTGAGCTGAGTTTGGAGCCCAGTATAAAGCCCCTGTTTGTAGGAGTTCTGCCAGCCTTGAGCCCACACAGTGTACCGACACTCAACCTCACCAGCAGTCATGGACAGCACGAGAGCACTTATTCAGTAAACCCTTCCAGGGAGTTTTTTCATGTGTAAGCAAATGTTTGATTGAAAAATAAAGTTTTAAAATTCAATCAGTTGCATAGATCCCTGATCATCATTTATTCAGGCAATTATTTAATAAGTATTATCAACTTTTTTATATATATATATTATTTAGAGGTGCCAATTAATAAGCTTTATCTGCTTTTGTCAAGGCCAGCATTGTGCCATGCCTCCATTCCCCCTTTTAAGCATCCTTTGTAGAATGGCTGCAGGTCTGTTAATAGGCACTAGATTAGAAACTGTATCTCATAGAAACTACATCTTTTATAACTTTATATTCAAACAACATAGCCACAATAATAAGAAGTGAGATTTTCACTTGATACCTCCTCAGATTTCAAATAAGCTACATGTGGAATGAATCAAGGCCCATGCCTCAATCCTGCTCTTATGGAAGCCCTTACATTTTTACTTCTGATTAGAAACATTTTGCATTGTCTTCCTTTGCTGAGTGATCTCAGAGAAAATACTGCCTTCCTAGACTTCCCAATTCCTAAACTGTCTAGTTCACATTCACTGTCATTATTCCAGTACACAAAAATCAGGCTGGGCAGCTAAAGATCATCTGCTATTAAACACACACTTCAGAACTTATAGCTGCCATAAACCCCTCACCTTTATGCTTGCTGGCTCAAGAACTTCACATCCCCCTTTTATTACATACCCATAACTTACAGCAACATAAAAACACATCATTGTTTTTCCTGATAATTTTGCTATCCTGCTATTTTATGAGCCAGTCGGTTGGTCTGCCAGTACATGCACCAGGTACTGTATCTTGACGAAGGGATTGGATTATTGCCAAATAAAACAGTCAGACTATTATTATGGCTAATATGCTAGAAGTGTTTGCAATGGGTTTTTAAATAATCCTCTACATTTATATTGCACCATTCATCCTGAAGGGAACCAAGGTGCTGTGGGGGCTGATAATGGGTCTTTTTGCTCATTGCTAAAACATAACTGCTGCTAAGCTGGAGAAATAGTGACCATCCTGCAGTGTTACACGAGTGTAGTAGGTAATGAAGCAAACAATAATATTGCCACTTGAAATTGCAAGCTAATTACTTGATTTGGAATTTGATGAGGAAATAAGAGCTGATAGGCCGCTGCTTGTAAAAATATGCCCCAAAGTATTTTGGGGTCATTTCATCACTTGTGAGTCTTGGCACTTCTACCAGTGTTAGGTTCCCCGTCATCATACTTGGCACACTGTTTCCAACTGAGCTCAGGGACAAGACTGTGACTTGAGCAGTGAAAGCTTCATTTCTAGCAGCGCACGAGTTTCTCTAAAATATTTCCAAAGCAGTCTGGTGACTTGTGAAGCCCAGCTCCTTTTGGCTTAGAAGAACTTGAGCGCACACAGCTTTACTCGCTACAGCCCAAACACATGATATGTGTGGGAAGGTGCACAACAGGCACTTTATATAAATGGAACTGTACTGAAAAGGAAGATGACTTATCAGACCTTCCCTTTAGAAATTATTGCCAAAGGCAGATGGGAAGTACCAAACCAGCATACACCAAAGCTGAAATCTCACTTTCAGGGAAGAGAGGGAAAAAATTCACTATAGAAGTAGTGGTTTGTGTCCAAATTGGATCCAATGCCAAATTCTTTACAAATTAGAGATTACCTAGACCCTACGGTGGAGTGTCATTTTCAAAGCCAGGAGCCCAACTCAGTCAAGAGTTACCCAACTGGACTCTTGATACCTACGGTAACAAAGGTGCATTCCCAGCAGCAGGATGAAAGCTGGATTCATTATACAGGCTTTGGATCCGCTGCAGTGAGCACTGATGTCCCAGGACATCTTTATCTTAACACCAGTCTCCTCCCCTCACTTACAGTACTGGGAACCGAGGTATTTGCATTGCACTGCTATGTTTTCTCCCTGGCTCCCATGCATCAAGCATAGTATGTCACACAAAGTTTCAGATGGTGCTTGTTTTCTGTGCTTAACCAAAATCAATAAGCAAATTATTTAGCAGGGTGCACAGGGATTTAGCAGTAGGTCTCCCATTAATATGGCCAGACATACACGTCTAAATCTCTGGACTAAAATTTCCCTGCACAGTATTGTCTTAATAATCTTTTTAACTTCAATAGTTTGTTCTGTCTATATAGAGATGCTATAGACAACCTGAATGTAAAGCTACCCAGACTTTAATCACTCAAAAGTCAATATTCCCTCTCTTCAGGTTCCTCAAGGCAGAAGAAACCCTGTGATGTTGCATGACAAAAGGACAATGTGCCAAATTAAAAGCACTGTAATAGCTGAAACCAATTGCTATTGATTGGTCTTTTGTAGGCTGATAATTCAACTGCTCTCTGGAAATAGATTTCTACAAATTCCTTAGGAGTCCACACTGACTGATGCAATCATTTACCCACAATAACAAGGGATAGCCTGTGCTGACTCAGCATTCTTCCTAATTTCCCAAAATCCCAAACTTTATTAAAGGTGGGGTGGGGACTAGAGACATCAACATTAGTTAGTGCAGCATTAAAGATGACCGAATACCTTGTCACCATACCCTAACTCACATAAGTACAGGCACGGGTAGGAACATGGTCAGAAAGACGCCACCAATGAAGGTATTTAGCTTTAACAGTGAAGATCTTATCTATCATTTTGGTTATTTAACAACTGAACCTGCTGCAAAACATACTGGTGGTACAGAACAAGCTTTCACTGAATACCAAACAGGTACCTCAGGGTAGAAAGGTGGCTTACAACATGACTGCACCACCATCCAGATAGCTCCAGTCACATGCAAGAATCATCTACTGAAGGCTCTGATGGACAAGTGGGACCCATGTGCAGCAAGAGAGACTTGCCTCTGGCATGGGGGTGGCTCAGCTCTGACAGCACAGCTACGGCACCGCTCCAAACTGAGACCCAGGGTACTCAGGACAACTGAAACTGGTGTTTGTCCACCTTGATCTGCTGAGCTCCAGGCTGCAGCAGTTCAGATTCTGCTCGATGAATAGTCGAGCTGCCTGTGCAGGAGGGACAGAGCGGGAGGGGGAATGACTTCTGGGGGAAGGAACCACAGTTGTTGCAAGGCAAGTCATCAGCACGGGTGAATCAGAGCACCCATTCTGGGTTGTTAAATCTCTGCAAAACCATTAAAAGGAATGAAAGGATAAAGCTGTGGGGAATTCATTTAGCTAGCAGAGCCTGTCGCAGTTATGAGCTACACACAAGAAGGTACTAATTGAAATTCTATGGTTTGTGTTAGAGGGCAGACTAGATGATCTGATTCAAACACCCATACATTTCTCAGAAGGAACGAACCTATTTTGACCTTATTCGCATCCAGTTGCGACCCAGCTAGTGTAAATGTAAACCAGAGGTAAAACACTACCAAGTCATGACTGCAAGACCTACCTGGGGAAATGGCTACATGGGCTGTAGGACAACTGACCTAGAGCATAACCCCTTTTTATGGCTGGTGGCTGAGAAATAAATATTGTATTTTTGCTTGTAAACTGAGTACATTGGGTCTGGACTCAGTGAGAGTCAAAAATCCTGCAGCTTGGAAGTGACTTTTTTACTGAGTCACTTTTCACAGCAGGACACCACTTTCAGCATTTGCTATCCAGCCCTGCTTCCTCAGAAGATGGTGGCAGTGTCCGTAACTCGTCCTCATTGAGATGGTAGCTTTACAGGCTGGATCCTGCAGCTGCATGCCACCTCCCTCCACGCAGGAGGATGCGCCATCAGTAAAACATGAGCATGTGAGGCTACGGGGCAGGGCTTGAAACCTGCAGAAAGGAGGGAAGAGGAGGGGATTGCACAGATGTTTTAGGATGAAAACAACGTCTCAAAGAGACACAGCAGCTAGAGATCCCCAATGCACCTAAAATGCCTCCCGATTTCACAAGAGGCCATGGTTAACGTAGAGAGTGTTGTTTGGCAAGGAATTACTACAATAAAAGTCCAGTTATTTTCTTTGTTGATTAGCCAGCTGGACACCATGAACAGAAAACCTAACTACATCATGCAAGTGCGTTGTGCTTTTACCTTCTAAGGGACATTAGCTGCCATCAGATTACAAGTTAATTAACTATAAATGTAGTTTATTGCTATTACAATTATTTCCAATTTTCCATTTACAAAACATTACATACCAACAAAACTATTTCTTTATTTTAAAATGAGATTTTTACCCTTTTATGAAATCTATCATTTCAAACTATTTTGGAGAGCTACACAACTAATTAATTTAGTACACTAAACACTAAAGGATCTGACCGTGACTGAATAGGAATCCACTCACACATTGACTATCCAGAAAAAGGGATTAGCAAATAACAAAGAACAAACTACAAAAGAAATGCTTTTATACACCAATTTCCAGATTATACAAAATTAGCTTCTAAGTGGTTAAAAAGGAAAAATGTTTTCAGGAGCAAGTACCTTGGATCAAAGATCAATGCACAAGAAAATAAATTGCCTCAGAGTGTGGCAACACAGTTTAACAGAATAATTTTACAACTAGCAAGCCTCACTGTGAAAGAAAAGTGATTTGAAAAGATGAACTTGATAAAACTGTCTTCTAGATTGCCTCACATGCACTCAATCTTCGGTGACTTAACCAAAACATATCTCCAAAGAATTGTAAGTTCTACATCTTTGGCATCTCTAAGGCAGACCTGCCTGCTAGCTACAGCATCACACGGGAGAAAAATGGGATTCAAGAGATGTACACAAACACACACATATATATAAATGCCAAAACCAGCATCTCACCCTATAGCATGCTACATTAGGCTATGTATTAACACTAGCACCAAGGCCTGGCTGAGATCAAGGTCGCAGCATGCTGGCTGCTGGACAAATAAACAGCTCCACTGCCTTCCAACAAAGGGGAAAAGAAAACAAATATTAGGGCACTGACTCACACACTGACTGGCATGATGCGCCTTTGAGTCAGCTCTTACCTGCTTCAGCTCTGTTTGGCTTCTGGCCACAGACCTGTTGCCATCAATACCCGAGGCTAAGCCATCCCAGCATGGCCCAGACCACACACACAAACCCCCCCTCCACACACCTCCTCAGAAAGGCTGCTAAATATAGGCAAAAGACACACACCTGAATGAAATTCTCTAATTTCCTCTATTTTAGGAGTGGGGAATTGAGTCACAGAGAGACCAGTAGTTTTCTCAAGGTCTTGCAGGAAAGCTGTGGTGTAAGCAGCCAATTAAGTCATGTTTGCTGATTTAGCAAATCTTTTGGAGAAGCCCATCCAACATATGGGGAAACCAACACTTCGAGAGTTGGAGGGCTCTGCCGGGCCACGGGAACACCAAGTTTTGTACCAAATATAAGGACTCTAGATTTTGTGGTTTGCCACCTTTTGTAGAGAGCCCTGGTCTCTGCCAGTACATCCAGCTAAAGATTGAGTTGTTCTCGAGTGAGACGGCAACTCTCAATCCCCTGTAGGCAGCCAGAAAAATGAACTCCCTTGGGAACAGCAGTGGCCATTTATTAGCTCAGGAGTATAAAGGAGGGATGTAAAGCAAACTAACTATGTCTGATGGCGGCTTTTTGGATCTGGGTTCTGAGTTGCAAAATAGGTTGGGAACGGCTGTTTATTGTCAAACCTCCAAAAGGAGATTAAGGGCAAAGGAGAAACAAGGATGTTGCTATTATTTACGTTGCTTGAGCACTGGCCATTGGAAATGCATTTCTCATTGAGTGATTAACAGTTATCCAGCACAAAGAGCAAATAAAAACCTTGTCTGAATCAGTCAATCTCATTCTCTCTGGTCTTGCTACATTAAATCATGTGAAACCGGCTGGTTTGTTTACTGTTGCTCCTTAATATCATTAGCCTGCTGTGATGTCATGTTTCAGAATCAGGAATAATTAAGAAAACATAAGAGATCTTTAGCTAAAGTTCTTTTCTCTTGAAAATCGATAACTTTAGGCTTCATTTAGCTCCCTGTAGATAGATTCACATCCCCGCACAGATGAAGTTACCAAAATCAATAGAGCTTTGCTGAGGCACGGGGGGTCAGTCTGTGCAGAGCTCCTCTGACTTCATGAGCAAAGCACTCGCTGCTGGGTCCGAGCTTCCATCCGCATTTGAGTTTAAAAAGGTTTCTCGGCTCTAGAATACACTATGAAAGCCCTTGATTAAGTCATTATGATGCATAATTCCCTGGCATGCCAAGAATCTAGTCCCAAATTGATACAAAGTCCGCTAAGGATGAATGGGTATTCTGGGGTTTTATTGTGAAAACTCAAAATTACATACACGGAACCGCTGGTATGGAGTTTGCTTCCTGTTGCTACCGACAGCCATTAAAATGCCTCACAGATTAAATGCGATCCTCCTCGCTGTGGCCTCATGAAAGACCACCGCGGTCCCACTCCCGGCGTTCCGTGACGCCAGCGGGCCTTGTCGGCCCCGCGGGCCGGGGCAGGCGGCTCCTGCCGGCCTCAACGGGTGAAGCCCCCAGCACACGGCAAGCCCCCAGCACACAGGCTTGCTTTATTGCCTGCAACCGTCAGCACAAATAAGTTAAGGTTTGCATTGAGATTATTTGAAAGGGTCTAAAAGAACTCTGCTTTCGGAAAGACAGGGCCTTTTAGGCCCTGAGCAGGCAGCGGTATCAGCATCATTCCTAACACGCTTACCGGCTTAATTCCCTCGATGAACCGGGGGCTCTATACACAGCCATGGCAGTGAAGCGACGGGCAAATGTAATTCAAAGGACAGAGCACGGTAAGGTTATGATTAAAAAATGAGCTCAAAGCAAATTTCCTTCTGCTTTGGTTAAAGAGCGGCAGCAAGTCTGGATAACTAGTCATGGTAGCATCAGCTTGCTTCACACTTATTTAATGGGACGTCATTTCACTTAAAAAGATTGAGGGGATAGTATTACATGCTCAGACAGCACTGAATGTGTGATAAATACCTGGGGAGACAGATTACTTAGCTATTTCTGCTCACAGCTTTCTCCTAGGAGCACAGAAATGCCATCTCAGCATGCTTTTTTGGAGGATCAGAAAATCATAATAAACACAAGGATAAAAATATACCATGGGAGTTACAGCTAATTTCTTGCTATAATTTGCAGCAATTTACACATAATCATTGTGGGTTTGAAAATACTTCACAGTGCCAACAGCAGAACGTCTGCTGAAATGGTGCGAATCAGAAGAATGAGAAATGCAGTTTGGATTAAAAGCCCCTCCAGAAGGGCTGTTCGGGATGTTAGATTCACAAGTTCTTCCTTGCAGGTGACTTGTGCAGGAGATTTTATCCTGTCATATGCAGTCCAGTTTCTTGGGCTACAGGTGGATGGAACAACTTTCATACCAACTGCTTTTAGACTTCAGAAAAGTCCTACCAAACTGCAATGTAGTCTGTGTCTTCGATCCATGTTAGATGAAGGGTTTTTTTTAAGGAAAAAAAAAAGGCTGTAAACAGTAGGCACTAGCACCACAACACTTTCATGCAAATACACATTTGAGAGAGTAATAAAATTGCAGCAGAATTACTGAATTAGGGTTCAGAAATGTGTGTTAATATAAATATTTATTTCCAGCATATGAAAATTACTGAAATCACATTGCACATTAATTTCCTTAAACATAATTTCTATTCAAAGATATGGATTGATTATAAAAGAGGAAAATATCTGTACACTGTAAATTTGTATTTTTGTCCATTTTTATAACATAAAATAATTCAGAACAATTTGAAAGGGGAATAAAAACAAATGTGCCCCCAGGCAGGAACCCTGCATATAAAACAAACTAGAGATGAGTTACGAACCTCCATGAAGAGTGATTTATAGTAGAAATACTAGTGTTGCTACAACCCTCTTTGATAGGGGCTCAACAGAGGGGATATCGTAAAAGGGGGTTTAAATGATTTATTAAAAGAATACATTATTTTCTAAAGGAAAGATATTTAATCTATGAATCACTAACACTTGACCCAGTGCAAAGGTTTATAGTAGTAACAGGAGCAGATGCAGGCTTGACTTAAGTAAGGGAGAAGTGCAGGAGCAGATGCTGGCCTGATTTAAATGAGGGAGAAGCACAGAAGCAAGCACGCCCTGGGAGGGCTGATGTAGAGGACTGCAAACCTCCGAGGCATCCAGGTAAACTGTACCTGGTGAAGTGAGCTTGACTTTGAAAGCAATTTATTTTAAAAACATGAGATACATAAGTGTTCCTTGGAAAGTCAAGTAGCAAAGAATTTAAAAGCATGCCTAACTTCAAACTGTTAGTAGCTTTACTGAATAGCTGCAATTTTTTTCAGAGGCATCTAAATTAACTGGGCACCTATATCCTATTCATGGTCAGTGGAAATTATTTACCTAAAACTTGTTCATATTTTGAAACTCTCATTCAGTGGGACTCTGTATGCTTAGTATGGCTCAGATATGTTACTGAAATGCTGTCTCACCACATTTTGAATATCACCACCATTTAAAGTAGCTTTAAAGCACTGGTGCAGCTGATGTTGAATGCCTGTCTCTCCTGATGGCATTATGTCTTTGGAAGACACAGATCTGAACCAAAGCTGCAGATGAACATATGAATGGACTTTGCATATGTTCACGTTGCACCTCCCATAGCAGAATGAACCAAAAGTCAAGACCAGCCTTGACTTGTGGGTGTGAGGTATCCACAAAGTTTTGGTTAACATATTGGGGCATGAGCTCTTGATTTCTTATTTCATGAATACTCACAAGCAAACCTTTTTGTTTTCCTCCCTTCTGGGAGCAAGTATTTTCAGCAATGAAGCTGGCTTCAGCAGACAGTGTTTCTGCTGGCATCTGCAAGATCTTGCTAAGCTTCTACCAAGACTTTACTTATTCATGCTCCATTGTCTGGGAAGCTTAGGGAGCATTACATTTCTGTGGCTCACTGCTGAGAAGCTATGACTATTTGTTCAAATTATCCTAATCCTAGATAAACATTTGGAAAGGCTTATGAGAACATTGAACAAAATATGTGTCCACACACACGCATATGATGACACACGTCACGTGCATAGGAGAGCAGTGTGCTTGGCTGTTCCCTTGATGACGAGAGAGCCTGGGATCCAGAAGAAGCCAGGTTCTGAGTTGAGATGAGTTACCAGAGGAAGTGAAGGGGCAGCAGCTGAACCTTGAGTAACACAGCTAAACCTAGCCCTTCCTATAGTCCCCTTACATTGCTGGAGTGCTATAGAGGAGTCATAAGGGGAGCAGAATGGCCTCTTGGAGAATCCTTCTCATATGTGGGCAAGGAGAGCCACGGTGTTCATCTTCCTATGATCCGTCCTGCCAGCCTTTGCTGTGTGCTATTTTGGGAGCAGGAGAGAGCTTGTGCCATATTGCTCAGCCCCCAGTCATTCTGGACTGCACCACAGCTCAACACTAAGCTGGAGCAGCTACTTGCTTTAGTTTATGTTGGGGACCCACTTTGGCTTTCCAGTTGGCCCAGAATCTCTCCGTTGGCCCAGAAGATGCAAAAACAGTGACATCCTCCTATCCTTCCTGGAGCTTGTCTTCTGTGCTATGTTTGCATCTCCGGAGATACACAGAATGTAAACTGGCTCTAAGCCTCTCCTTTAATTGCCAAAGAATTTGAGATCCAGGATCATGCTACAGATATTTCTTATTCTGTCTCCATCCTAGAAACATCAAGAAATGGGTTGAAGTTTTTTAGAATGAACTGCTCTCAAAACTTCTTATGGAGATGAGCTTTCCAAGCTTTGGACAGAGACTTTTGTGCTTCCTGGCTGCCCATATTCCTCTGGAAACAAAATAACATTTATTAATTTAGATCATTACTGGGGCTGAGTCCCAGTGCAATTGTATTTTAGTTCTTTGATGCATACAGAACCTCAAAGCCTAGAAGACTTGAATGTGTAGGCAGTTGTAGTGAGGTGGGTGTTGGTCTCGTCTCCCGAGTAACTAGATAAATAAATACCTAGAGTAGATATTAAGAATAATTTCTTTACTGAGAGAGTGGTCAGGCATTGGAACAGGCTGCCCAGGGAGGTGGGGGAACCACCATCACTGGAAGTGTTCAAAAAACGTGTGGACGTGGCACTTCAGGACATGGTTTAGGGGGCATGGTGGTGTTGGGTTGATGGTTGGACTCGATGATCTTAAAGGTCTTTTCCAACCTTAATGATTCTGTGATTCTGTGTATTCCAGACGCGGGGGGGTAGCGGGGTTTCTCCTGTGCTGGGCTCCCGCCGCTGCCTGCAGCCAGCCCGGCTGCGACTAGGTGGCAGCACTCCACTGGGCAACCTGCCTCCGCGGAGTCACCAACGAGCCACTCCAGCTCACAGAAAAGCCAGCATATTCCGATTTGTAGGAAAATAGAGGGTAAATAGAAGTCACCGAAGCCTGCTGAAGTCTTATATCAGGGCTGTGCAGGACAGCTGGAAAGCTACAAGTGAACTGAGCCGTTCTTTTGCAATGAAATCCAATACCACACAAAAAATCACCCTGGTTCGGACATCAAAAAGGGAAGAAAAACAGAAAAAACTCTGTAATAATTTTCTCAAGGCCTCAGACTGTGCCTCCAAACAAAGTCACAGTTCTCACATTCACCTGGAACTGGAACAACTCTGGCAAGGCAGATGCAGCACGAATAGCTCAACAAAGCTTTTGTCATTTTGGCTTAGTTTTGTCTCGAACACAATGAGATAACATCGTCTCTCACAAGTCAATTTTATGAGTAGCTGTCAACTCAGTTCCCATCTGTTCTGGAAAACAAGCCTTTTCACATTAGGGTAGGATGTGGAGTCAAATATACAGAGCACAGATTAAAATTAAAGTATTTGAAGCCCCTTGCTATGCCAGGTAGCGAGGGGAGGTTTTGCATTTGAGCTTCCACATCAAACCAGTTTCTCTTTCAAACCTTTTATTAACACTTATCATTTATAAAAGAGAAAGTATATACAGCAAAGAGGAAAAGAAGAAAGAAGCAATGTATTGTATGAGAATACACTCTTTGCAGCACTCGGGAGATACAGTAGGTAGGAAAAAAAGCAGAGATTCATTAAAGTAAAAGCATTAACACAACTACAAAATGTGAATAAAATCTAGTAGGAGAAAGGAAGGCACCACCTAACAGAGAAAGTGAGAATTAGAGCACTGGAGTGGCACGATACAGGCAAGAGATCCCGAAGCTGTCTTCTTACAGTGCTCAGGGTTGACCATTAGAGCTTGGGAAGATTGGGCTATGCACTCTGCTCTGACTCTTTTTCTGTGTATATAGATACGTAATACTGTCATTGCTACTAAACATCCAACACTTGGAATTGCACCCACCGCTACATGCTACTGAAAAGCAAATGTGTCTAACGTGGAAGTCGACACACCTGGGGCAGCTTCAACAGCTGAGCTCTGGTCAGCGGTGTCACAGCTGGCTGTTAGACGTGTCTGCTCAGAGCTGCCATCCCCTCCTGGGAGCTGAGCCCCGAGCTGCACCTTACAGCCCTTTAAGAGATCAAGAGACTGTAAGTGGCAGCATTTGCACCAGAATTGCCAAGGTGTTAACATTGATTTCTGACATTAACATTGATACGTCACTACAATCATCGTGACATATTCGTAGCCTTATTTTATGACCCTCCTCAGAATCCTAAGCGCCCCACTAATGAAGAAATATCTACTTCTGCCTGTGCTCTGCCGCTGTCAATGGTGAAGAAAACAAAACTTGTCTCCTTAGGTATTGTTCACTGTTCTCATATTCAACTATTACTTACATTCACAAAGAGTACAAAAAGTTCTTCATTAATTAATTATTAAGAGAGTCAGGAGTGTTCTATAACTTCAGACTGTGCTATATAGAAAAAGGATTCCTGTACTTTTTCCTCAAGTACCTCTCTCAGCCCTGTTTGCAGCAAGCATCTGACAGGAGGGAAGCTGTCTGGGTAGAGCAATGCCTTCCCTCTACCCCAGAAATTTCTGCCCAGATTTAGCTGAGTTGGGAACTGTTAAGGACTGTCACATCCTTTTTTTTCTTTTTTTCATTTGCATTCCTCATAAAATATTGGCAGTTTGCTGAAATCACTGAACATAACAAAGGCAAAGCCAGCCTAACAGCTCTGCCAAAGCAGCAGCTGCAGGTACTGGATAGAGGACACCTCTGAACTTTCCAAATGAGCTTTGGTAAGAAGATGCCTGTGTATGGAGGAGGAGAGAGCTAGCTTCCCACCTCCAGCCCATTCTCAGTCCAGCATTGCATCCTTCCCCGGAGGTAACATCTAACGTGAGAGTTTTTCCAGCTCACGGTGCCCTCCTAAACCATTTCTCTTCCAAAAGCGAACACAGCACCAAGCCACCTCTTTCTTTGCTTCCAAGAGAAAGTGAGGGAAATATTTTCCTGTACCACTGACGTGATTGACGTCTGTGCTATGCTGGTGATAGCTTGAGGTTTCAAACCCTGCTGTGCATGGAAGATTACTGTGTGATTCTGAGCCAGACTCGCCACGTACAGAAGAAAAAAAACTGAGAAGAAACTGGAAACTACCCTGTTCTACTCAATGGGTTTCTGCAAAACTGTGATGTCAGAGCAGCAGCATATACATTCGGGAGGGGGCTAGCTAGGCTTAGCAATATACTGACACCAGAGCTGTATCACAGTCTAGAGATGCTTTGCTGCAGTATGATTAGGTGCCAGTGCTATCCTGACACCTGAGACTCAAGTCCTGTGCTGGCCACCAGGCATGCAGCTTTGCCCATCTTCCATAGGTCTGAGCATCAGAGAGTGCCCAGGACTGGAAACAGGCTCACTGCCATCCCTGGAGCAAAGAAGAGCTGTTGGTGTGTGGGGCTGGGAATGCCTTTTGCTTTCCAAGAAGGAAGAGGCGTGGATGAGAGGTGGGTCAGAAGTACAGGGGGGAAGAAAGGTGGATGGAGAAAGAGAGGGACGGGTCTCCAAACACCAAATTGCTTGCTGCTCCGAAGCCTTTGCAATCGGGTGAGGCTCTCTACAGACACATCCTGGCCCTCTCACAAGATCACGTTGCCTCAGGAGGAGAGAAAGAGAGGCTGGGCACCCCTGCCCCTTCTCCCAAAAAATAACTGCTTGACCAAAAATTTGAATCTAAGAGCCGTTGTTGTAGGTATCATGATACTTCTTTGTTGCCTGTCATGAAAGATTCAGGTGGTATCACACACCACTAGCTTGGACCCATATTCCCCATCCCACGTTCTGACATGCTGACTGCATTAGCATTGTCTTTTATACTAATAATGTCTTTTACAGCAGAACTCCCTGTAGGGGAAAGAAATCTTTGAAGCTACTCGTTCAAATCTTCAAAGAAGGACCTTGAAGAGCATTCACAGAGTGTGGGAAAGTCTGGAACAAGGGATAATGCTATAAAGCTGGCTTTCCCCTTTTTCCATCCATACTTGTACCACTATTGTGTTCCCACTTTTTGCAGTTATATAAAGCTCCCTGAGGGCTGAAGAAAGTTTATCCATTCTTCCATCCTGTTGGAATTGTCTACCAGCGTCTTCAAAAAGTTGTGAACCAGAAATATCCCATTAACCTGCAATACAGATTGCAGCCTTAGCCCCTGGCAATGAAGAGGTTCGGGGGGGGGGGCTGCATGCTCCTGTTAGCATACTCTTTTTAGGCACGTTTTTTCAAGTCAAATGCCTAACCTTTGCTGGCATACACCATTCTCGGCAGTTTGAAAGCCAAATGCTAAATCTTTGCTAGTGTTTCACAGCAAAAGTCCCTAGGAAATGCCAACTTATACTACTAAAGAATGTGGTAAAAGCTGGTAGATTTTAGTTGTGGAATCATACTATTTAGAGAAATAATAAATCACTCAAGACGACATGTTTTCTCCCCCTGAGCAGACGCTTTTTCTTTCATTTCCGCTGTGACATATTCCACAACCCACACAATCATTAAGTCACTAGGTTTTTACAGGAACTTCTGTGGTAAAAGCAAAAAAAATCCATCAAAACCAAACGATACAAAGCTGTGTGCATGTCCTGTGGCTGCTCATTACTGACCCTGATCAAGAGCGGTGCACTGCTCTCCACGTTTTTTTCTACATGGAAACTGCTGAGTTCTACTACGTTTATTACTTAGCTCAAGACTATCTGCAATATGTGCTTCAGGAATCACATCTTGGACCAGCCCAAACCAGGGTTGCTCATGTCTTGCGAAACATTGCATCTTCGCTGCAAGATCAAACCGAAGAGGCTCTCAGACCATTCTTGGACAGGATTGATATTACCTCTGTAGCTGTTGCCAAGAGAATTTTCAATGGTGTCATGGAAGAAAAATTTGCTGATGGAAATACTAACTGGGGACGAATTATGACCATATTTACTTTTGGAGGTCTTCTCACGAAGAAGCTTCAAGAGCATGGAGTTCAGCTGACTGGAGAGGAGAAGGAGCAGATTTCTTATTTCATCACAGAGTACATAATAAACAACAAAGCCGAATGGATAGATGCAAACGGTGGCTGGGTAAGTTTATCATTTTCCACCGAAGTCTAGATTAGGAGATTTTATTTCATTAAGGAAAACTGTTGTTTCAGACATTGTCAAAATAATTTTATCCAGTGTTTTAGTTAGTTGTTTAATATTTGATGTCTAGAATGTCTCCTTGAGATTTACAGTGAAAGCTTTGCTTCTGCTTTAAGTAGAACAATGCTAAAAGACAACTTTCTTTTTCAAAAGGCACTTTCTGTACCTCTAACAGCCAAAGCCCTAGAGTTAGTCTTGAATCATAGGTTTATATGATAATTCAACTTGAGAGGGACTTTAGGAAATCATCTGGTCCAAGCAGGCTAAATCATGCATGCCATTAAGTTTCCCATTATTAAATCTAAAATTAAGCGGCATCCTAAGGTCAGTGCCGCAATCTTGCTTCCATAGGGGAGTTGGTCCAAAAATACCGAAGTTCAAAGTAAAGGGAAGAATACACAGGTGTGATCCTCACAGCTGAAGTCAGTGCTTTTGCTGTGGATTTCAACAAAGCCATTATTTAATCCCCCAAATCAGTTTTACTTAAACAAATTTACAGGTAAGTGCAATTGGGGTTAAATCTTTTCTGTTTGTTTGGAGTGCGATAATCCTAGAACTTCCATATATCAATGGTCAATGCTGAGAAAAGCATTTGTCAATGTGTGGATTATTTTGCCAAGCTGCTGCAATTCCCTTCTGCCAGTGGAGGGGAGGGGTCCCTTTTGCTTTGCAGAGTTTCACCATGCCAGTACCTTTTTCTTTTTAGTTAGAGGAAGCTGAGAATCAATGACATCAGAGTCATTTATTTCCCTGGTGCTTTTTTCCCTCACCTATACGTAAATGTTACTTTCTCTTTCCATAGCTCTCTCGACTCGCTTCTCTTATATTTCCTATTTGCTATTACGTTCTTCCCTCACTGGTTTTCTAGTGTCTGTCTTTTCCTTTTTTTATCTTTTTGCTTGTTTCAATCCTTCTCTGTCTGGTAACAGTAAAAAAAGATGGTAATGAGTCATAGACCCTTGATGCATCAGATTTATTGTTAAAGGCTTCTCTCCTCCTCTCTTTCAAATAGAGTCAATTTTATTTAAGAGAAGTATCAACTCCAGGCAACATTCTGTCATAATACGTGGCTCATTGTAGTAGAATAAGGAGGCTTAAAGGAAGGTATTTATACTACTACATCAGAAACATACTACTTGTATCTTCCTTTAAGATGTAGGCTCAGATGATACAGTTCACATTTTCTATTTACACAGGGAGGGCAGAGTCTTGACTTGGAGATAAAACAAACAAACACGCAGCAAGGTGCAGCTATTTTCAGCTACTGTTGATAAAGCCCTATTCATCTTTTGGAGGGAGAGCTCTGAAAATCTGTTCCTCTATACGCAATGGTGTAGCACTCTGTTAATGTGACCCTAGCACAGAGTGGTGCATTTTTCCCACACAAGTTATTTTTAAGCTGTCCCTAACTGTGCATGCTTTCTTACACAGGAAAACGGCTTCCTAACGAAGTTTGAAAGAAGATCACTACTATCTTTCTCCAAAATTACAGCCATGTTCATAGCTGTTTTTTCCTTGTTCAGAGAGTACTACTGAAATAAATGGACCTGCCATTCATGTATAACCTAGATATTGCCACAAGCTTCATTGCTAAGCTTTCCTCCAAGCAATATCAACGAGAAAGTAATTTTTTTCCATAATTTGTTTTTAATTTATTTGTATTTATTTTGACTAAATACAATGTTTAACATGCTATCCTAATTGCCAAACCTGAAGATGAGATCCCTCCAAAGAGGAATCAACACAGCATCATGCAGCAATTCAAGTCATCCTTTCCAGGCAGGACTGCTTCCAGAGAGAGATGACTCTCCACATCCTGACAGCTCTTGGAATCTCTGTTGCACCTCCATGAAAGGACATTATTTTACTGAAATACAATCCAATGGGTTAAGAAAGAAGTTTTAATGTCATTTGTTTTGTAAATGAAATACTACTGTAATGCATTTTATTGCAACCTTTCTATAAGCAAAAGGGGGGGAGTGTTCTGGGAAGAAAAAGGAAATGCAAATTCCAATGTAAAAGTGGGTACAAGTTACTGACATAGACTAAGCAATTTTTATGGGAAGAACAATTTGTGGAAGCTAGCAACTTAAAAATGTGCACTCACTTACTGTTAATGCAATGGTACGTGTTTCTCTGTTGTATTTTTTAATTGCTCATATCTACAGTGAATGTTCTTTCAAATTTGTGTAATGTAGTCATCTGGCTGAACTTTTAAACTAGATGTTTTAAAACAGACAAGTACAAAATACTTTTTAAATGAGAAATTTCTGTAAATACACTAATATTTTTGAAAAATACATTAAAGTATGTATTTTAAAGTCTTATGATGGGTCTCATTCTTTCAAAAAAATTGATGGGAAAAGGTCTACCCAAGTAAGATAGCTTAAAAAAAGCTATCATAGGGCTATTGGAGAGTGCAAGTAGTATATGGGTTTGACCTGAAGTCCATGGATGTCAAGACTTCAATTTTCCGTAGTACTTCTTAAGTATTCACTGGTAGGTTGTATAAGAAACAGATAGCTTGTGGCAAAATAAATGAACTGGATCAGCTCTGATGACAGTAATTAGTGTTTTGAGATACACTGCAAACTCAGCAATTCACAAGCAGGACCTAACAGATTTCCAGGCTTTTCTAGTCTGGGGCAACTATTGTTTTGACTGGAATTCCATTTGCTTTCAAACTTTAAACAGCAGTTCTTCAAGAAATCATTCGAGAAGGGTTTTCTTTAGCTGTAGTGACTCTCCTACTTTAGGGAACTAAAGCTGGGTCTAAACACTCTTTTTGTGTAGGCGTTTGTTGGGAAGTGAACCAGACTGAGGCAGCAGTGGGCCTGTGGCGCACAACAGCAGTGCTCTCGGAGACAAATCCTCTAGACAATCAAGGCTTTATGATACCAGGAGAATGAACCAGCCTCCTTCTGGTAATGGGTTCTCCATCTTTCATCTCGACGTAAGAAATTCTTTGCAGTAAGAACAATCATCTACTGGAACAACCTCCCCAGGGACACGGTAGAGTCCCCTATACCCTAGGGACTGGAGGTTTTCAAGATGCGACTGAACAGAGTGCTAAACAGTGTCATCTAGGCTCCCTTTCCCATGAAAGGTTGGACCAGATGACCTTTAGAGGTCCCTTCCAACCTGGGTTCTTTTGTGATTCTATGCTCCACCTTGGCAGGTTTAACTACAGAACACAAACTGATGTTAACATTTGCTAGAACCTATATTGCTCCCTCTCCATCTTCCTCTCCCTCTTCATCTTCCTCTCCCTCTTCCTCCCTCCTCTCCCTCTTTCTCTCCCTCCCCAATGAACACCAAGATTATTTAGCATGTATAGCAGGACTTCTGAAATAAACTTTGCTGCTGTTGAAGAAGAGATGGCAGCTTCCTGAGGGCAGGGGGCTGCTAAATGGCATATGGCCACCCCCTGAACACCTATGGGAGTTCCTGTCAGAAATTACATTTTAAAACATATTTTGACATATATTTATTTATTTGCAGTCTAAGTCTTCATGGTAAGAACAGTAATTCTTAGTTCCTATTTGTGCACTATTGCAAGCGCATACTTGAGTGGCTAACACCAGTCTATTAATACCACGTTCACTTCCTTCTACACTAATCTAGTAACCTATTTTATACTGGGGAGTACAATTTTTTAATTAAACGTAAGAGGCTGACCTAGTCTTTTCAAAATCTAGGTGATGTAATAATCTTAGAACTGGTCCAGTGGGCTCCAGGTTATCTTCATCAGGAGAAAACCTCCATTTGCTCTGCATTTAAGAGCAAGAAAAGCTGTGATGAGATATACCACCCAGATTCGAAACATTATAAAATCTCTGAAAACAACAGAGCTATTAACTAAGTCTTATAAAATAGTGTAGATATGCTTTATTAACTGTGATGAAGTTATCTATACATGACACTGAGCAGTGCCGCAGGTCCTGGGGCACTGCGGTTTGAGAGATCCTTACAGCTGTCAGGCAATACACAGGAGAACACAGCACTGTTTCTAGAGCAAAAGATGAGGTCAAAGAGCTGCAGAATGGGACAGCCGATGACTTTTATCAATGTGCACGGTAGCTAAATTGAGATGTCACCAAATGCCATGTACAACAGATTTATGAAAACACGTATTCTGCTATAGAAACGTCCCTTTCTGCACTTAAAGGTGGGTTGAATCATTAAATGTGCCAAAACGAAGCCTCCAGTGTCTGCCTTTGGACACGGCAACGCAAGCCAGCACACCTTCCCTGCGGGCACGGAGCCCGTGCACTTTCGTTCATGACTCCCCCCTCACGGCCCAGGCCCACCAGCGGATGCTATAGGGATATGAAACCGTTTGATAAGACAGTGGTAAAATATCCCGCCAAAATGTAATTTCCCTTTCTACAGCAAAATCAGGAACAGGGAAATTCTTTGTAATCTTAAAAAAAAACATAAAGATGGGCTTTGCAAGGGGGTTGGCAGGGCCCGGGCTGGCCCTCCAGCACCCTGACGGGTGGCGGTGGCCAGAGTCGAGTGACCATGGCGGCCACCCAGCCCCACAGCAGCGGCCCTGCGGCC
>NW_010549591.1:37751-75998 GCF_000687285.1 Phaethon lepturus | reverse complement strand
TCATATCGTGGTTTATTTGATGATCATGCAAAAGTAAGGGCAGTGATGATGGCGGCTCTTCAAAAAAAGACTAGAACAGTCAGGAAGGGGAGAGTCTCAATGAATTACTTCTAATTCAAGAGCATGTGATGCAAAAATATGTGGAATAATTTTTTTTAGTAAATCTTTCACCTGGATTTCACACTACACAGTTTATTCTAAACTGTGTATGTTATACCAATTGTTATTTACCTACAACTTTACAGATAATATGCCATTCTTCTCACCAGTGAAAGCAAACAATTCATTCTGAACGTGGTTGTGTGTTCTCCCTCTCCTTCAAAGTATTTTCAGAACAACAGTTCAGAAGCAAAAGAAATGCAATAATGTCTTCAAACAACTTTGGGAGAAAGGTATTAAATTTATGTAATTCTCTCCAGCAGCACCAAAAATGGTTTATGTTTCCTCAGTCGTTCAACAGTTTTGGAAGACTATCTCTTGAAATGGAGAGACAAATGATTTTGTGTTTTTCTTTTACTGATATGGATTAAAAATAAACTAACTGCATTTTTTGCTCTTTGTGTGTAAGATTTTACTTTTTTTATGATCAATAACTCTTAATTCTTTCAATCATATTGAGATGCTCAAAAAGTCCAGTGCTCTGTTGGATGCTTCATTATTACACTCCAGTATCTGATAGCTGGAAGCATTAAGCATGTAGAACTAGAAAGAAAAGTAATTTTCCAACATTTTACAACATCCTTCTAGCAGCACACTCCTAGGAGTGTTCTAAGGAAGTGAGAGAGGCAATATGGGCTTTCCATTTGTGTTGAGTCTATTAATCAAAGCACTGATTCAGTTCCATTGAATTTTCACTAAGCAAGTCCCACAAGACAAGGATCTAACTGAGCTGCAGTGATGTTGGCTTCCCATGTAATTCAACCACTTAGAGCTAGAAAAAGGGCTGCTAGGCACACTGTGATTGTCTTGGAGCAAGAAAAATTAGTGCATATTAGGAAGAAATTAAGATTCTTAGGGCTCCTTCATTACAACAAGGTATTTAGGTATTTGTCTTCTTTTTTTTGGTCTTTTTGGTTGCAATCTGTCCACTTTAATAATTTTCACCAATGGGAATCCCTCAGAATATAAATGTGTCAAGCAAAATGTTTACCTTTGAAAAAATGTTTTAACTTTTTTTAACTTAAAATTAAAAGCAAAATGTTTTTCTCTATTTAAGATTTACATGGAACCATATCTGTTTATTATCTTAAAGCACATTGTCTTGTGAAAAGATGACAATGATCACTTGTGCTCATACATTAAATGATTCCTAGCTATTATCACTCGCAAGAGCACTTCAATAATTACAAGCCTAACAAGGAAGGTGAATGTAAATTATAGTGTTAAAAGAGAAAAAACACAGAAATAAATATCTTCTTGAAATAATCCTTTAATCCCCTTTGAGCTGGCAATTAAACTATAGCTATCCAAATTTTACAGATCTATGATTGACAAGAATGAGATGGTATATATGACCATTTATATTCCTTCTTATTTTTGAAGCTCACAATTTATATTTTAAGAATCCACTAGTCCACTAGAGAGTACATATGACTGAAAGAAAGAGGTGAAGAGTCAGGTTTTATAAAGTATCAGATCATAAATGATACTAAGGAGTATCAGATGAGAAAACATGGTTGTCTTCAGAGTTCATGAAAGCTGTTTTCCTTTTAGATACTAGCATTAGACTGGCTGAATAAGACGGATAGAAACATTTCTACACTCACAATCTAGTAATGTTTCCATTTTTCTTTTACCTTTAGTGTTTTTTCCTTAATAAAGTGGCAGCTTACTGTTCTTTATGAGGTGGAGTTTATAAAGCACTCTTATAAAGCACTTTTTTTTTTTATAAAGCAGATATATTTATGGAACTTCGTGACAGCATAACATCAGTTACTACATCTTACACAAAGCTAAGAAAGCTCTGCAAGAAGTGTTGTCATTTAGTTTGTCAGGCAGAGCGAACAAGCAATATCTGCCTGATAACTCTGTCTGCAGTGTTTTAGGCTGAAGTATGGAAAGCATAGTCTTTTGGGGTGATGATTTTTTTTCAGTAAATATGCCATTACTAGTAAAGGCCACAAGGTTTATGTTGACCTGACAGTGTGGGGACTCAGGACTTGTCTCCCTGTACTGACGTGTTTCAGTTGTGACAGCAACTTTGTAAGATTTTACTTTTTTATAATCAATAACTCTACTTCTTTCAATCATATTGAGATGCTCAAAAAGTCCAGTGCTCTGTTGGATGCTTCATTATTACACTCCAGTATCTGATAGCTGGAAGCATTAAGCATGTAGAACTAGAAAGAAAAGTAATTTTCCAACATTTTACAACATCCTCCTAGGAGAATATTATTATTTTATTATATATAGGTAGAATTATATAATTCTATTATACATAGAATTATACAGCAGCCTAAATGTGTTTTAGTTTAGCTTTAGTTTACCATAAAAACAATTAGTTATTTTCTGTGTGAACTGAATTTTCTGCCTGCAGATTAAAATGCAATGTGGGAGAGTGCAGCCACAGGATAATACCAGAGGTCCCACAGAAGAAACACAAACTGCGGTTAATACAACCACACACCACAATCACAACAAATGACAGTCAATCAGTGGTCACTACATACTTGTGACCTTGTAAATCAACTAAAACCAGCTGTGCAGCTAACAGAAAGCTGATTGATTTGGAACCAAAGAAAAGAAAGGGCATGTGAGCAGACTGTGTTAAAACGCATATAAAAATAAAACCAAGCATAGTCAACACCAAGGAGGCAGCAACCCCCACTCTGAACACTGCACTTTTTCTGTTGATGCCCCAGGATGCTGATGTCTCACCGTAACCCGTCCCCCCATTCTGCATGAGGAAGATAGACACCATCAGCTTAGGACCCAGAGGAATATTGTATAGGGAGTGCAATACCAGAGAAAAGGGGGAAGCTTTTGTATAACAATTTTACCTGTATTATCAATGAAGCTTTTCTGTATTGATTTGGTTTGTGATTGTTGGTAGCATTGTAACTGAACTAACAATAGATACTGGTCTTTTGATTAGCCTGCTAAGATTTCAATTAGACTAACAAAAATCCCTTAGCTCTACATATGTTTGCTCCCTTTTGCTTGCAACAAGATTTTGAGTGTTACTATAGATACCAAAATGGGAACTGGAAAAGTTTCAAAAGGCCCCCTCCGGGTATTATCCGCAGACTACATTTCAGAATATTGGTAGTACTTGCAAGGGAGAGGGAATATTCTAAGTAGGTGGCTGAAGGTAATGCGTACTTCTGAGTCAGTCACACAGTATAATTGTAGAAAATGCAGGTGAGAATAGACTTGTCATTTTGATGGGTGGACCTTGTTTCATTTTTATTTATTTGCAACTTATTATATGCTAGGTTTTTCTGTGAGAATGGGGCAGGTCAACTAGCAGAAATGTGACTGTTTGCTTTGTTCTAGCAATCAAGGTGGCAGGAGAGTCTCTGAAGAGAAGGATGATCACTTATTGCCCAGCAGCATTGGGGCATACACAGCGAAAACATCTTCTAAGGTGCCACAGTTTGAGAGCTCAGTTAGCAGGCGGCCTAAAGTAAGATTGGGTATTTACAGATTCTTGAAAAGAGAAGGAGTAGATACACAGTTAAGACTCTGAGGTGACTTTTTAGGAAGGACTTTTCCTAGGGACCCAGCAGGAACTACAGTCTGCTGTAATGGAGCATTTGCCTTTTTCTTTTTCTTTTTTTTTTTAATTTCTATTTTTTTAGATTTCTTGCATTGCTTAATATCACACATGATATTTCTCTTTTACTTTACTCCCCTTGCTGATGGTAGATATTTTCAATGATTAGAGCACAAGTTTGGTACTTGATTCATAACTGCTCTTCCTGAATCTGTCTTTTTGAGATCCCATATTTCCTATGAAGAAGAAAAGAATGGTCCCTACAATCATAAAATCTTAGGCAATGTCCAGTCAAGGGAGCCAACATCCATTCAAAGGATGGTCTCATCATTGGAAAATACACAAAATAGGACATGTTCATCCTGTGTATGTTCTATCATCTTTTCATTTTAAGAATTTTAAGTGAACCAGCTGAATTCTGTCCTGTTTTAGTCACTGCTTGCCCATCTTTCCTCAGCCTCATTATTTACCCTTTCCTCTGAATCCATCTAATTTTGCAGTATTTCTTCCAGCTTGTTCCATCACCTGAATTGAAACTTGTTTTCATACACATATGAAGAAACTATTGTTGCTGTCCCATAAAATCATTTTTATATGTACCAGTGGCAATACATCACGGAATCTTCTGAACTTATCTGCGTTCTTGTAACCTACAAATACCAGTATATTCCAACATATCAGTGTTGCAGATTATTTCCTCAAGGTGCACAGGCTTTCATGTTTCTAAGATGAATAGCATTTTTCAGTTTATCTTTTTCTTTAATGATGTGCACACTCCTTTGAATTTAATACTAACTTCAGATTTCATTAGTGTGCTCTTTACTTTTTCTTTCAGCTTACTTATACAGACATTAAACAAGTCTAATTCTTGCCAACTCTTGCTATCAAATGCAAACTCCTCTTAATACGTTGCTGTTTATTATTTCTATTTTTTTGTACTCATTTAGGCAGTTCACAGCCTGCATGCTCATGATCTTATTGAACGCAGTACTGAATCAAATCTTAAAACTGAAAATACCTAAGATGCCATATCAAATGCTTCACTAGAATCCAAATATATAAGTTCTGCTTCATTCCCATTACCCATTACTTTTGTAATTGCATCAAAACAAGCAATGAAGTTTGACTGATGAGATACAGTTTTCCTAAAGCCTCACTACCTACTGTTCATGGCTCTCTTATCCCAGCTATTAATGCTGGAATATTTATTTCATTGCTTTACAAGGCATTCAAATAATATTTATGGTGTCATAGCTGTCAGCATCAATCTTTTTTTTCTTTTTTTTTAAATCTGTACCACATTTATTTTTTCTATCCATCTAGCACATTCTCCTTCATCTATAAGTTTTTAGAAATGAGTTTCTGTAGGCTTACTGAAGTCAGTAATTCTTTTGATCTCAAAGACAGCATGTTATTCTTGCCTGTGTTTGGAGTATATCATTAACATCTTCCTGAACAGAGCTTTTAGACAGCCTTCTTTTATAGATATATAGGATGCACGGTCAGATGGTGTATTCTGAACATTAATCCATGAATATTTGGTCCTGTTTACAAATATATCAACACGCTCTTCAGACTAAGTATGTTAATTGTCACTCTTAATTGCCATACAATCATTCACATTTGATGGCTTTTGCAGAATGAGTGTGACCAAGCACTGGACCAGGTTGCCAAGAAAGGCTGTGGAGTTTCCGGCCTTGGAGCTATTCAAAACCTGACTGTACATGGACCTGAGCAACCTGCTTTAACTGGAACCCTTTGAGTAGTGGGTTGGACTAGATGACCTCCAGAAGTCTCTTCTAATTTACAGAATTCTGTGATTTTATTGACTTAATTTCTTGAATGCTTAATTTTCAATCTGGAATGTTAATGAACTTCCTATAGTCATCTGTTCTTGTGTCAGTGTTACCCCTGCATACAGTGCTACTTCTTTCCTGATATTTACTCCCCATTATAAATATAAAGTGAGTGATAATTTCAGCCTTGGTTTATATGTATTTTCTGTGATAGGGTTTTAAAAAAGGTGTTTGCTGTTTCAGGTTTTTTAGGCATTATTAATCTTATCTTTTTCTAATGCCTTTTTCCCTCAATATTTTTTCTCTTAAAAAACTCTACTAATCACTTTCAATCACTGACAATTGTCTCAGAACATAGGCTAAAAAGAATCCAACATGAACCTGAATATACATCACCCAAATGTGATAAATTGAAACTTGCTGATATTTTATATTCCCATCTAATTTTGTGCACCATTATGCATTTAGAGATTTAATGTGTGCATAAATTAGATTTGAATATGCCAATTGTTTCTAAAAGATATACTTAACTATGTTATACATTTTGGGAGCATAACTTTGAATCAATAGCTGGCTCAGTTAAATCCTTTCTTTGGGGTGGGAGAAGACCCATATTTGTGGCATATTGCATCAGTTCTCAAATGGATGTCTACCTGATGATCAAGTATGATTTGATACACAAATCAAAATAATGAGCTAGAAGAAAACCCTTTAGATGAAGAATCCTGTCCTGCCAAAGTGTGAGGCTACTGATCTTGTTTTCCAAGCCAACTGTAACTGTAGACGGGTAGGGCAATCAAACTCTCTTATTCAACAGAAACAAAGTAAGGCCTCTTCACTCTGCAGCATTTGTAATAAAATTCTATAACCTTAGTAAGTTCTACTGTCCCATGCTGTTGTTTCCGGACAGATTGTGCCACCAGGCAGTGCAAAATTGTTCTAAATCTTTTCTCTGGAACCGACGATGGACCAGCTCTCTACTTAATATCTTGACCTCTTCCTGAATAACCATTATCTCTGCCTACTAACAGCTCTCAAAATATAGACTGTGTTATAATCAGAGAACTTCTCAAAATGGAGAAATCATCTATCTCTGCCCTTCTTTCTTTTTAATCAGATGATATATATACATATATGTTATGTTGTCAACCCGGTCCTCTCACAGCTGATTCCACTGTCATCTGCATGCTGATAACCCCTTCCACTTTTCAATTGAACACATATCGTGTTAACATAATTATCCATTCTTTTTATTCTCTTTGTGGAAGAATAGAACATGTTGGGCTTGAGGTTTATCTATTGCAAGTGTGCGCGGTTGGTCTGAGCCTTTTGCACAAATTTAAATCAGACGAGAACTTAGCACTGCTCCATACCATGCTCCATACCATCTCTGAAAGAAAATGACGTCTGCAGAAGCATACATGAAGTTATCTTTGAAGTTTGATACCATACTCCTCATCCCAACAACAGCTACTTCCATCCTACTATATTTACTGCACTTCTAAATATATCTGCAATTGTTTCTTTTATTTTGTAACACATTTATGAGAGGTTTAAAGTTTGAAAGGAGTTTTGCAGTTTATTTTAGGAAAACATTTTTTGCCAATCCTTTACAACTGACTTATAATCTGTGTCTGCAATCATCTTTGTGACATGATTTTATGCATCTAGTTGTGAGTACAAATCATTGAATTCAGATGTATAAATGCTTAAAATGCTTGTCTAGGAAGCCAGGTATTTATATGTCTAGGGAGAGACTTGCAGACTGTTTAAAACTCAGCTATGTAACAAAGGATAAAAGAACATATTAAAACAGCTCCTTTTACATCTGTAGAGAATCTCTGTGTTTAAAATTCAGACATGCACCTGCCATCAAACCTGCTTCGATTGGATATACAAATTAAAAGCTAGTCCTAAGAGTTTCCTAAATGTTAACTATAATGCTTGAAGAATAAAATATATTTTGGTTACACTCATTACAGGACAAATATTGTTTGAAACAAAATTACATGTCCATTATAATTACATCAGGATTCCCTTGGTCCATGGGAATATCACTGGAACTAAAGTTTTGAAAGGAGAAAGGAGTAAAGGTATTGTAGTGACACAGAAGATTCCTGTAGCATCCCTAGATACTAAGACTGCAAAACTACAGCTGAATATTTTCCCCAAAGAAATAGTTAATTGAATAAAATCCTTGAAGTATGGTCCTGTCCTGAAAAGTCACTGTAAGAAATTATAGTATATGTATCGTATCTGAACACTTATTACTGAATCCTCTCTGTAGCATTTTCATATGCTTTTTACTTAACAACAAGATAAGTATTCCTGATACCATAATTCATTCTGTGGAAATTTTAAGATCAGTAGAAATATATTTTAAAATGAAAATAAATTATCCAGGTTCTCTCTAAGAAACCAAGTTGAATATTTAAAGGACCCTCTCTTAGGCTACAAGAAATCATTGAACTTGTGGACTGAGCAAAGTTGACATGAATTGTTAGCAACAGACCTGAAACTCAACAACATTATTCTCCAAACTCCTTTTAATTCTTTTTCACTGCTGTGC
The DNA here is from genome assembly GCF_000687285.1 of Phaethon lepturus. Lineage (NCBI taxonomy): Eukaryota > Metazoa > Chordata > Aves > Phaethontiformes > Phaethontidae > Phaethon > Phaethon lepturus. The sequence goes on along the minus strand of NW_010549591.1, from coordinate 67,918 downwards.
ATTTTACTCCAAATGTAGCTAACAGAAGTGCTTCTCAAAATATGAATTTTCAGTACCTGTATGTGGAAAAAAAATATGTTCCTTCAAAAGCATAATGAGGCTTACAAGAAAGAAGCAGAATTATGCACAAAGATGGATCAGGGTATTTACTAAATGCCAAACCTAATCTCTTTCTAGATGGACTTCATACTACTCAACAATTCCCATTCTTAATTTATAAATAAACAAAAATTTATTAAGAACAGGCAAAACTACCAGTGCTAAGAGCTTTATTGGATTTCTACAGTGAAAATTTCTGAAAAAATGTATATTGTGAGGTTCAAAGGTAATATTTCAGACTAAAGGTAATATTCCAAAGAAACACGTGTATGTAAGTACAAAATAATTTAGGGAAGCAAATTATTAAATGAAATAGCAAGATTCAGCTTAAAAGCAATTAATCTTTTTTAAACATGCCAAAAACGGTGTTCAGGACTATGAATTTCTGCACACAACACTTAAAAAACATTCCCAACACTTAGTCTCTGCTCTGCAGCTTTCAAAATACCTACAGCGTCCAAGACGTGCATTCTTACAGTGACTTAGGAATTCAGTACTCTCTGCAGGAAAAATTAGAAACCTTAAGGTCCCAGCAGTTAATAAGGAAGTATTGAGACAGATTCTGCACGTTAAATTTCAGCTTAGAAATCCAGGCAGAGTCACAGTGGTGAAGGCTGCAGTACACAAAACTGCCACATCCCGCCTGGCTGAAGTACACAAGTCCTTGGATCAGCACCTATGCTCGGTGGTGGAGGTGAGTCTCAGCATACCCTGGTGCCTGGATACCTCGATGATCCAGACTCGGAATCTTACTTGTACCAAGGATCCTTTGTGGAATTCATGTGGTTTCCACAATGAGGATCAGAGTGTGCAGATGATGTGTGCATGGCCGTATCTGGCCATGGTACAGGACATGGGCCAGAAACATGCTTGAAAAACACACTTGGAAACAGCTGGGAACTCAGAACTGATACCTCTTGCTGAAACCTAGATATACCTGGCACCAAAAACAGTTTAGTCAAATCCTGGGCAGGATGACTCTACTTAAATAAGCCTTACTACTTGACAGTCTCCTTCACTACAGAGCAAAAACTAAGCAGGGCAATACCATCAGAATAACTTGTGCTCTTCAGACCCTTTGGTTTCAACAGAGGCCACACTGTTAAAAAAATTGTAAACACATGCCTGCTCCCTGCCCCTCCCTGCCTTTTTTCTTCCTGACCTCTTGTCAATTTGAGATTGGATTTGAATTTTAGCCCAAACTAACTGCAGCATATATGAAGGGTATAACATTCCTGGTATATGCCTCTATTAGGAAATCAAACCCAATTATATTGCTTGACTCCAAAGAAATAAACAGAGCATTTAAAATACATTTATGTTGATTACTAGGACTGTATATTGTTCTGTATTCCTTTATTTAAAGGTTATTTCAATTTCTTTTAAAGATGCTCATGGATGCAACAAATTCTCACATAATATTAAGAAGCAGTTAACCACAGAATGAGAAGATCAAAAAAGAAAAGTGGCGTATTCATTTGGTACGTATCTACATACAGTGAAGATTTTTGGAACCAAGCAGGGGAACTCAAAGCATAAAAGCCCAGAAGGAGGGTGAGGGACAGAGAGGGAAGGAGATCAGGAATAGCACAGGGCAGGGGGCAGATCCCTTAAGCTTCTACCTTGCCAGTTCCAGCTCTTGAATATAACGTGTATTTTACTTGGGAAAGCACTTGTTGCACTACAACCAGTGCAGTGAATAGCTAATAATACTACATTTTCATTAGGCAATAGGGTCTAAAACTAGGTACTGATTTCTCTCAATGCTTCATATGTAAATTACGGGGGGGGGGGAAGAAAAAAGCTCTGACCATGCAGGTCAAACCCATTCAAATTACTAAATTAGAGGTTTGAAATTTAGAAGGGAAAATTTAGTTTCTATCATCTTCTTCCTGCAAGACTCCCACTCCACATTTTTGCTTTCTGAGAGAACGATCCTTTTTCTCTTCATACCCCATTGACTGATTTCCTCTTAACCCTTTAAGGGAGGGCTGGTGGCCTTGCTTCTTTTCTTTCACCTTCTATTTATTCTTCCCTTTTCTACCTCTCTCTTGCTTGTTAAACAGCCTATCTTCTCCTTTCTATTCTCAATTTGTCTTTCTTACCTCCCTTTTGATATCTCTTCTTCTGTTTCCTCCTTTTCTGGATTGCACATAAGCATATAAACTTTCAGAGTTTGCTAATGTATTTAGTGATAATTTTCCAATCCCTCACAACACAGGAAAGATAAATTTGCACTAACCATTTTTTTTTTTTTTTTTTGAAGGAGATCTGAGGCACCAATCTGGTTGCTCCAATAGGAGCTCGTTTCCCTCTTCAAGGCTGGATCTCTCTATTTCACAATTACCACATTTCTGACCTACTTTTCCTAATTTTCATTCCCATTCTCCTCCCCCCCCAATTTTCCCTCTCGTTTTACTTTTGCCATTTGAATTTTTCTTTCCCAGTACTTGTATATCTTCTCCCTCATTCTCTTATCCTATCTGTGCCCTTCCTTTCTGTTTCTCCATCCCCCTCTCCCTCCATTATCTCACCTGATACTTTTTTGTTGTAATCTACTTCACTTATGCCAGTGAACACACTAGAAAACCACACCTCTCCCTGGGTAACGTTTACCCAAATGCCTCAGAAAGGGAGAATGCCTGAGTGCTTGCAACAAAAGATGTTTAAAATAGAAGTAGGGGGAGAGGAGAAAGAGGAAAGAAAATTCTGCAGAGCTGTAATTACTGTAAGTCTTTCTACTGATGTTGGATGATATATGTCTGAATCAGAGAGCCTTCACAGTCGCAGGTGTGTAAAGCCACCTACGCAGAATAGCTCGGATTTTTTATGTCCTTTACAAATGCTCTCAAGCTGCACCGTGGTTTGAACAACACTTACGTTTACCTATTGAAAAACGGTGTGAAGAAGAAGTATTGCTACCACATTTACATTTTTATAGTATGGCTTGCTCTGAAAGTGTTAGAGGAGATTGCCTGGCTTAAAGCCTGGCTCAATGATTCCTGGAGGATATTTTTTCCTGCAGTATCCAACTACCATATGGAGTGCCAAGTAGCATAAAAGAGATTTCAGAAGCAATTCTATGATTACAGTTACTATACATTAAAGGCACAGAAGAACTATTGTAAATTATCTGTATGGTTCTTGCATAATAAATTACTTTGCTCAGATCGCAGTTGACAGGCTTCCATTACAGATCATTTTGTTTAAATGCATGGCAATCTTTTTAAACAAATGACTCCTAGCAGCAGAACTCCTGTGATTCTAACAGTCTCTCATTTCAGCACTACCATTAAATGCCTCCTGCATGACCTTGAGCAAATCATTCTCCACCCCACCACCCTGGTTGCCTCCCACCTCTGGTCTGCCTGTATTAGGTATTTACACAGTGATAATCTCTCTTTGGAGAAGAGAGATCATTTTACCACTTTTAAAATTCTTAATGCAATGGAGCCTATACTAGTCTCTAGGAACTTCTGTAATAAATATTTATTAATAATTATAATTAATCATACTAATAGGATGAGTTTTGGAACACATGACTGGCAAGCAAAAGTAAGAGTCAATTATTTCAAAGATTTGGACCTGAGGATGAGTTGCAATGAGCAATGGTTGAGGACCATACAAGTAACACCATCTGTGAAGACTTTGATTGAAATGGCTCAGCACAGGGAGGACAGAGGGAAGACAAGAATCCAGTTCTCCATAGCAGCCTTCAGCTCCCTTAGATATGAAGCTGTTCTTTCCTCTGCTGAAATCGTGTGATATTTTCCATGATTGTTTCCTTCTCCATGCAAAGTATTTCTGTTCACAGCCACTGCCCAGCTCCTGGGCAGCACTTACTGCTCCTCTTGGCAGTCAGCAGCACTCTCTTCTATATCTCCCGCAGAACCCCTTGCATTTTTTTTCTTTGCTCTTTGTCATCTTTTGGACCTTTTTGTTAATTGGACTTCTAGCTCTGTAAGCTCATGAAGCCTGAGAGCAGGATTTCAGTTCTTTCCTGGGATAACCCCAGTAGATGTACACCCTCCAATTCCTGGAATAAGTGAAGTGATGTTCTAAAACTCTTGATTGATTTTCAGAGGACACATGTGCTATGCACTGAGTGAAATAGGTGTCTTACAGTAAACGAGAAGTACAAGATTATGTAATTTTAAACTGCACCAAAGCACATATGTGCAAAATGACTGAATTAAGATCATACAGACAACTTCAGTCCTGGCATTTTCCAACTTTCTAGAACTCAACCATTTATCCTAGGGCTTTTTGGGTGTATGGAGCATCTTAGGTTTAAAAGATAAACAAGCAAGACTCCTTCCCAACCTTTCAGTTTGAAACCCCACTGTATTTTACTGACAACTCTCTAAAATTCAGGAATTGTGTTTTTTTCCCTCAGGTTTTGAGGAGAGTGTATTCCAGTTGTCACAGCCTTTTCATTTTACATTGTTTTATTTTCACTGCACTTGTTTTTGCCCTCTCTTCTCTCCCCACTTCTGTTGCAGTCTCCCTCCCTTAAACACCTTTTACTCCCTCCCCCTCTACTGCTTCAAATCTGCCCACTTGGTTTCGCTTGCCAAGATCTCTCTCCTACTCGTCATGCCGATATTCCACTTTACAACTCCCCCAAGTCTTCCTCTTCACTCTCAGGCTTTGCAACTCGGCTGCTTTTTTCTTTGGGCATCAGGACACAGGAGTTTTCCTGTTTTGATTTCCTATAGCCAAGCATTACACCGACATTTTGGTGTTATCAGAAATCATTGAAATGCCTAAGACAGAGACAGTCTTCAAAAAGTTTAGCAATCAACCACTAATAAAACTCAACATAATATATAGAATCTGAGATTCTCCAGAAATTCTTATCTTGGCTGCATATGGCATAATTTTTTTCATAGAGGTGCCTACATGCATTTATTTGATAGTGATGCCGCTGCATAGCCTGTACCATAACACGCGAGACCTAAATCTTCTCAAAGAGGCAACTTTAAGTACCAGGAAAAAAAATAATTGTAAATTCTACACTAAGAAGTGACTGATAATTTAGCTGAAATGTTACATTTCAGGCAGAAAGCAATACCTGATGCACCTACAATAATCGGTCCAGTCATATTTAGACAAAGTTGTAAACAAATGAAAACTTGGTTTTATAATGGAAATTAGAACATAATTTTAAAATCAGATTTTTTGCTACCTGTGCCCCGTAATGCATGGTTGTTCAACCCTTCCCACACTATGTTAATATCAGCAGTGTCTCTAAAATTTTTCCCTCCTGCCCCTACACAAACAGCCAAAAACTTTTGGGGAGTTGGAGACTGAATTGGAGATCAGCAGTGCTCAGTTTCTCTCTGGAGTCCTTTCCAGGTACTGCAGAAAAGTCCCAGTTTGTTGACATACAGATTACTGTCTCTGAAGGACTAATTTCTCTCCTTACTGTAAAGAAAAAAGCTCTGGGGAGAAACAGTGTCTGAGGCAAAGAGTGGTAAGAGCCAGGGCCCTGAGAGCACTGCTAGGACATCATGTCCCTGCCCAGCTCCCTGCGCTGGGGCTGCTCCCACCTACCTACATCCCAGGACCCCATGTCAGTCCTTGCCCCCGTGATGCTACAGCAGGGCCAGTCTCCAGGTCCCCACAGCCCTGCCCTTCCCAGCCATGGGCCATGCTGAGCTGTCCCAGCCTGTCCTCAGCCTGTCCTCATCCCCAGGAAGATGCCTGATGCCAGGGGATGTCCTGGTGCCCCTGGCTGTCCTGTTCCTCGCTGGAGCGGTGAGATACACCCTGGCTGCCAGACCCTGCCCTGACGGACCCCTGGGGAGCCCCTGCTGCTTCTGAACCCTGAACCCAGGGAGCCACTGACCCTGCTGCGCCATGATGCCAAGTGCAGAAGCACTGCCTGCACCCTTTGCCTTGTCGATGAACATCTGAAATCGAAGGGAGCAGCTAGGCCAATCTTTTTTTATTCTGTTGGAAACAAATCAGTTTGTAAGCGTTGCTTCCTTTACAGCCTTAAAGTTCTCAGAAAGGTAAGAAAAGCAAGAGAAAAAGACACAGTCTGCCTGGTGCATTTCATGTGCTGAGGAACAGTATGGATGATGCAGAAGTAATGAGTTTACTAGGCTTTGGTGATAAAAGGGAAATATTAGAAACTCGTAAGTGTAAGAAGTAATTGGAAAACTTCTTACAGACAATTACCATGATGTCCTTGGGCACGATGCTTATTTTCCTCTTCCTGACATAAACAGAACATAATAAATAATAAGGAGAAGGTCAATACAATGCATCATTTATGTTGTTTTTAATATCTGGATTTCAGGAAAAAAAATGGAAACTAGTTTTAAAGCACTCTGAATATATGTTTATTTTATGGATCACAGTCAAATCTGTAAAATACACCCACACATTAACACATAACACAAACACTCTTTTCTTCTAATTCCAGCCTGACTTTTAAAGTAATTTTATTTAATATGTAATGTAAAGGTTATTTTTTGTGGTTTCTCTGGTATTCATAAATAAATCCAGTTTAACTGGTTTTCCCTCTTGATAAACAGCAACATCTTCTAAATGGTAACACAGAGTATTTGTTGCTTTCTGGACAGGGAGGGTAATCATGCTGTTAGGGATCCTCAGGAGGGAAGCTTGCAACGGGCTGATGAATACACAGTAAATTATTTCCTGAAAAGTCCTGATAGCTGAAAAAAAAGTTAGCTATCAAGACTTCATGCTTAATACAAGAAGTACAAATAATCTAACCTGCCTGTAGTCTGAATCACCGCAAAGAGTATGTATCTACTTCTTATAGCAATGAAGACAGATTTTGTATTTTCCTATCTGCAGTAGCTCATATAGTTGTTATGGCAGAGAGAAAGAATAGAAAATAGAGAGGGAAAAGTAGCTGTTTTATTCAGCTTTCTGGTTCTGTTGTCTCAGTGCTAACTGGTGTAAGTAACTGGGACAAAGCTGTGAATTGCATTTATATGCATATATAATATCAGGCTTGCCCATGACAAGCTGTGGGATGACATGCCAAGGTTAGAGGGACAGGGTGCTAGTGAGGGCCCTCAGCCTGTTGCTCTGAGACATGCTGGCTATGCTGCAGTGCACTTGAAGTCTTATGGAGATGACCCAGGGGTTCCTGAAGGAATAGGAGCCAACAGGGAAACATCAGTAAAATACCTTAAAGGAAATAAGGAGTGTTCCTCTGAGAAAGTGACAGCCAACAGCCCAGCTGAAGTTCCTTTACACCAATACATGCAACATGGCCAACAAACAGGAAGCATTGGAAGCTGTTGTGCTGCTAGAAAGCTATGACCTGGTTGCCATTACTGAAACTTGGTGGGATGAATCTCATGACTGCAGTATGGCTATCAATGGCTACAGGCTGTTCAGAAGGGACAGGCGGGGAAGGAAGGTGGAGGGGCTTCCCTCTATGTCAAGAAATGGATAGTGAAGAGCTGTGTCTGAAGAATAGCCATGAACAGGTTGAAAGCTTATGGGTAAGGATTGGAGATCAAGGCAACAAAGGGAACCTTGTGGTTGGTGTCTACTACAGGCCGCTCGATCAAGGGGAGTCTGTTGACGAAGCCTTCTTGCTCCAGCTACAGGAGGCATCGTGCTCACAGGCTCTTGCCCTGCTGGGGGACTTCAGCTACCCTGACATCTGCTGGAAAAGTAGCACGGTGAGCTGTAGGCAATCCAGAAGACTCCTGGAATGCAATGAGGATAACTTATTAAGCCAGGTAATACACAACTCTACCAGAGGGGATGCAATATCGGACCTGTTGGTCACCAACGCAAGTGAGCTAATTGGTGACATCAGGACTGGAGGCAGCCTGGGCTGCAGTGATGCTGCACTGGTGGAGTTCGCAGTCCTGAGGGATATGGGGCAGGCAAACAGTAAAGCCAGGGCCCTGAATTTTAGGAAAGCAAAATTCCAGCTCTTCCAGGAGTTAATCAATAGGACCCACTGTGATAACTGCCCTCAGGGACAAGAGAGCAGAACCGAGATGGCAGATGTTTAAGGACACTTTCCATAGAGCGCATGAGCTCTTGATCCCCAGGTGTAAGAAATCAAGAAAGGAAGGCAAGAGGCCAACATGGCTGAATGGAGACCTGACAGGCAAACTAAAGGGCAAAAAGGAAATATACAGGCAGTGGAAGCAGGGACAGGTATCCTGGGACGAGTACAGGGATGCTGTCTAGCAGGGATTAGGGTTAGGAATTCCAAGGCACAGCTGGAGCTGAAGTTGGCAAGGGATGCAAAGGAAAATAAGAAGGTCTTCTACAGGTATGTCAGGCAGAAAAGGAAGGTCAAAAAATGCATACCCCCCCTTGATGAGCAAGACTGGCAGACTGGTAACAATGGTTGAGGAAAAAGCTGAGGTACTCAGCAACTTCTTTGCCTCAGTCTTTCCACACCTCTCAGCAGGATGGCCTGCAAGATGAGCACTGGAGGAGCAAAGTCCCTCTCACTGTAAGAGAAGATCAGGTTCGAGACCACCTGAGGAACCTGAACGTATACAAGTCTATGGGACCTGATGAGATGCACCCCAGAATTGGAGAGGGAATTGGCTAATGTAGTTGACAAGCTACTCTCCATGATATTTGAGAAGTCCTGGCAGTCAGGTGAAGTCCCTGGAAACTGGAAAAAGGGAAGCATTGCACCCATCTTTAAAAAGGATAGCAAGGAGGACCCTGGGAACTACCGACCCGTCAGCCTCACCTCTGTGCTTCAGAAGATCACGGAGTAGATCCTCCTAGAAGCTATTCTGAGGCAGATGGAGGACAGGGAGGTGACTCAAGCCAACCAGCGTGGTTTCACAAAGGGCAAGTCCTGATTGACCAACCTAGCGGCCTTCTGTGATGGAGCGACTAGATCAGTGGACAAGGGAAAAGCTGCCAATGTCATCTACCTGGATTACTGTAGGGCCCTTGACACAGTATCCCACAACATCCTTCCCTCTAAATTCGAGACAGATGGATTTGATGGGTGGACTGTTGGATGGATGAGGAATTGTTTAGATGGTTGTATCCAGAGGGTAGTGGTCAATAGCTCAATGTCCATGTGGAGGTCAGTGATGAGTGGTATCCCTCAAGGGTCCATGTTGGGACCAGTACTCTTTAATATCTTCATCAATGACATAATGGGATGGAGTGCACCCTCCAGCAAGTTTGCAGATGACACCAAACTGAATGGTGCAACTGACAGCCTGAGGGACGGGATGCCCTCCAGAGAGACCTGGACAAGCTCAAGGAATAGGCCTGTGTGAACCTCATGAGGTTCAACAAGGCAAAGTGCAGAGTCCTGCATCTGGGTCAGGGTAACACCTAGTAACAATACAGGCTGGGGGATGAAGGGATGGAGAACAGCCCTGTCGAGAAGCACTTGGGGATACCAGTGGATGAAAAGCTGGACATGAGCTGGCAATGTGCACTTGCAGCCCAGAAGGCCAACCGTATCCTGGGCTGCATCCAAAGCAGCATGGCCAGCAGGACAAGGGAGGGGATTCTGTCCCTGTACTCCGCTCTGCTGAGACCCCATCTGGAGTCCTGTGTCCAGCTCTGGAGCCCTCAGCACAGGGATGACATGGACCTGTTGGAGTGGGTCCAGAGGAGGGCCACAAAAATGACCTGTGGGATGGAACACCACTCTTATGAGGCTAAGCTGAAAGAGTTGGTGTTGTTCAGCCTGGAGAAGAGAAGGTTCTGGGGAGACCTTATTGTAGCCTTCCAGTACTTAAAGGCTTATAAGAAAGATGGGGACAGACTTTTTAGCAGGGCCTGTTGCAATAGGACAAGGGGTAACAGTTTTAAACTAAAAGAGGGTAGATTCAGACTAGATCTAAGGAAGAAATTTTTCACAAGAAGGATGTTGAAACACTGGCACAGTTTTCCCAGAGAGGTCGTAGATGCCCCATCCCTGGAAACATTCAAGGTCAGGTGGGATGGGGCTCTGAGCAACCGTATCTCTTTGAAGGTGTCCCTGCTCACTGCAGGGGGGTTGGACTAGATGACCTTTAGAGGTCCCTTCCAACCCAAACTGTTCTGTGAGTCTATGATCCTATAATTCTATAATTCTATAGACACAGAGGATCTCAAATCTAGTGAGCATTTCTCAGATAAGAAGGACCAAATTATAACTGCAGCTTGAAACATTTTTTCCAAACAAGCTTTTAGAATCATCAGGATACATCTGTCTTGCAACTATGAAATAGCAGTATACGACAGTCTTTATCTTAGCCTAACATACAAATATAACATGTCTGCTGGTATGGTCCAGCTGCTCAGGAATAACCCAGTCAGTTGGAGTGGGTCACACTGATGTCTGCTACCACAGCCAGGTTATTACTCGTTTACCCAGGGCCACAGGCAAGCAAGATATTTGTTCCTGCCTCTCAGCACAGCCTATATTTGTTCCAAATGGCCCATATCACACTTTCAAGTTTCTGATTGCAGTGGAAAGATGCCCTTAATAAAGTAAGATTGACAAGAAAAATAGAAATGCCACTTCCCCTTTGGAAAAATTGGGAGTGGTGAAAGGATTTTTAAATCTCACCAGGATTGATCATTACTGACTTTTCTGAGCTGATGATGAAAGAAAGTATTAAATATGTAGTAACTCAGATAGCTTTCACCTGACAACTGAGAACCTTTAGGAAAATGTAGACAAACATATTGCATAGCTGTGAGATGAAGTACACTGTAAGGGCCTGATCTCAACATGTTGTAGTTAATAACACTCCTTCTGATTTCAGAAAAAAAACTTAGGGACTTTTTCCTTCTACTCCCACTCCTATTCTCCACCTCCTACTCCTGCCATATTATGAGAAAAATCTCAGACACATGATGGAACAGTTGATTTTTTTCTATGACCCACTCAATCAGAAATTAAAGCAGCACCACTGGTAAAGCACCACAGTGCATAAGCAGCCTGAGTGCCTTTAGTACACTTGAGAGAGACACTATAAATGAGTCTGTATAATTCTGCTTGTGGTGTTGTAGATGTTACACAAAATTCTGCACCAAACATCTGTTTTCTTGGGTTTTGTGGGAAGCAAATACTAAAAAAAGTATAGGAGAAATGGCCAGCAAGTGAATTTCACTTCCATGAAAAATGTTGACACATCAGAAGATAAATGTATGCTATAAAGAAGACAAAGTTAAGCCATCTTGTTTTCTGTCCCTTTCTCACACAAACTATGCAATAGAAAAAGATCATAAAAATCTCTCTTGTAGACAACTATGCAGCAATACTAAATAATTCACTACTTTCTTCCTGCAGACCATGGCAAATGTAGCAATATCTTTGCCTTTTCTGAGTGTGATCACAAATAAAAAAATAATACACTAAATCTGGATATAGTTGGGTTTATTTCTGAACAGAGTGATGGAAATGAGGAACAATAGTAAGAATTATCTTAGTAACTCTCAACTATTTAGAGCATAGCTTATTATTTTGCATATGTTAAACGGTATCTGTGACACTAGTGTTTCTAAATGGATTTTAAATCCCCATTGAACAGGAAAAACTGACAAACATAAAATGTCATGGTCAGTCCACATACTTTAAATTTATTGTCCATTCTCCTCCAAATTATTTCAAAGTGTAGTGTTACCACCTTTAAATAATGGCAACTATGCAGAAAACAAAATCTATTTAATTTAATTATCAAAATTTTTTGTATATATAGTGAGGGTTTAACAGGACTTTGGTTCAAGAGAAATAAGTACTGGAAAGTGATACAAAACAGTGCCATCATTTTCAGGAGGAGCTGCTGGTGGTGGGTACTGAAGAAATGAGTCAACGATTGCTTAATGAATACACCTTGAATTCTGTATGAATCCCTGCTTTTCTATTCAGAGCAAGCTCAAAAATGTATCTTGGCTGTTTAGACAGAAACTCTTCGAGGCAGAGATTATCTTAATTGTGAAACACTGGATGTGTGTTTGTACAGGTCCTACCAGAAGGTCTTCTCAATCTCTTCAGTTCCACCTAGAGGCTGCAGGAATACCCAAAATGTACATAAGGAGTATGACGAGGCAGGGGAAATGTTGCTGCTCTTCAGGTCACAGGGAAAAAATATGAAAAGTGTGGAGATACAAAGGTATGAATTTTATGAATTTGTGTGTTGCTGGCTGATCCAGGTGAAGCTTTTCCTGTGTTAAATACATTTGTAAGTCTGTTCCTGGGCAGATCCTCTTGTAGCTGCAACATTGGAGCTGAGCTGCAGCCTTTCTTGCAGTTGCACCACTCTTATTATTTGGTCACTTACTTACATGAAGTTTGTAGGAAGTGAGGCAACTAGTTCAGGACGGGGACACATCGAGACATATATATACTTGAACAGAGAATAAAACACAGTGTGAACACGAGTCCCATTTCCTGAGGTCAGTTTGGTCAAACTGAAAGGTCAGTTTGTCACAGGAGGTAAAGATGAGTGTTTGAAAAGGTCTGCTAAAATACACATTCAGACTGATTTGGTTGAGGGTTTCTTTTTTCCTAAATCTACAGAGAACTCTGATTCTGTGATTAAGCTACTGGAAAAGAACAGGTTACAATGATAAAGCATTTTGTGACTGATTTTTTAAGCACATGAAAAAACACTAATCTTATTTTATAACTCCTGGTTTTCCAGTATTAATATCCGCACATACCATGACCACACTGATACTCTTTTGAATGTTCCCTTAATGAAAACATTAATCTTGTATGAGCTGATGACAAGTGATGTCCCTCAGGGGTCTGTATTGGGGCCAAGACTCTTTAATATCTTCATCTATGACATAGACAGTGGGATCGAGTGCACCCTCAGCAAGTTTGCACACAAAACCAAGTTGAGTGGTGCAGTTGACACACCTGAGGGAGGGGATGCCATCCAGAGGGACCTGGACAAGCTCAAGTCATGGACCTGTGTGAACCTCATGAGGTTCAACAAGGCCAAGTGCAGGGTACTGCACCTAGATCAGGGCAAACCTCAATATCAAAACATTTTAATAGGGCCTGTTGTATAGAACCTGGGGGTAATGTTTTTAAACTAAAAGATGGTAGATTTAGATTGTATATAAGGAAGAAATTTTTCACAATGAGGGTGGTGAAACACTGGCACAGGTTGCCCAGAGAGGTGGTAGATGCCCCATCCCTGGAAACATTCCAGGTCAGGTTGGACGGGGCTCTGAGCAACCTGATCTAGTTGAAGATTTCCCTGTTCCTTGCAGGGGGGTTGGACTAGATGACGTTTAAAGGTCCTTTCCAACATGAACTATTCTATAATTCTATGATTCTATGATATACAATCATGTAATGAGATGCCAAATGTACTTGGAAATGAATACTCAAAATACACAGTTCTAAAGGTCACACATACATGGTTACACTTCAGGAATATTCAGCAGAAATATTTGGTCACATTCTCATCTGATATGGTTTGCCATCTGGACAAGAGGTAATTCAATACTTTTAAGACTTTAGTGCTGTTACCCACAGCAGAAGTAGAACAGCTGTTCCAGAAGCTTCTGATGCAAGTTTTCTCCCAGAGAAAACATTTCACTCAAATCTGACTATTTGCTCAGTTGAATAATCTTTTGGCTGAGGTAACAAACTTTCATATCTTCAGTTAAACAGGAGAGAATAATAGAACTCTTCTCTGTATTTAGTTTGGTTTTATCGAGTCAATTTATGATCACTAAATCCAAGGTTATTTCATGCAAGTAGGTCTTTTGCAATTAGCATGTTTATTGCTTATGAAAACTTTTGAAATGACAATATGTACCATTCAGTTCATGAAAATAAAAATTTCTATCCACTCTGGTATGTTGAAATAATGAGGTCCTACTATTCGTTCAGAACAGTTTTAAGTCATATTTTTCTCCCTAGTAACTTTAAAATATCCTCATCAAAGGTCAAATCTGACATTTGAATTTAAGAAGGATATCTAATTCTATTTCATTAGAAGCTACTTTACCAGCTTTTCCCAAATCAATTTTGACTCAAATAGATTACCACTTATTTCTTTGTCCTCTTCCACATCATTAATGTGCAATATTACATCTATGTGCCCTACTTTTGTCACTTATGCTCAAGAATGATGAATTCAGATTGCAAGTGGTTCAAAAAAAGGATTACTCGATTTTCCATGCCCTGACTATCCATTCTGAAAGAGAAGTATAAAGGACCTTAAATTGTTACATCTAGCGAAACAAAGACTGAGAGATATTTGAGAACAGCAGTTATATCCACCAGGAAAATAATGAGGGAAAAGAGCAGTTTAACCTGGACAACGTTGGCACATGGACAAGTCACAGTCTAACAGCTTTTGTGGTAGAGCATTAATAACAGAATCTTATCATGCGATTGCCTGCCAAAGCTGTACGCAATGACCCAGGAGGCCCTGTCCAATCCTGCTTGACACAGAGTATGAAAACACTGTGATAACATTTTTTTGCAATTAGAGTCTTTTACTTCTCACTGGTACTTTGAATCTCCAGTAGAAATTTCTCCTGCATTATTTTGGAAAGACTTTTGTGGTATACATTAATGTTTCTTCTGGGTTTCATTTCTTCAAAGGTTAAAAATTCTTAATTAATGAACCATGTACGTAGGAAACTTGTTAGCAATTTACTTTCGTAAAACAAATGTTAGGTGTCGTATCTGAATTCCTTAGGAACAGTTATCTGAAAGTAAATTATATTACATTGTTGAATATGACCTTAAAATCCAAATCAGTGTATCCTGAAGCCTCCATGGGGCAGGTGAAAAGTTGTTATATCCACTGCACATACTTTATGTAAAAAATAAATTGTTTTAATTGCAGTGAAGTTTAAAACTTATTTCAAATGTCATAAAGTTAAATTTCTGAAAAAATACTGGACAATTTTAAAATAATTTGTTATAGGGAAAGTACACTATTAAAGAGACTCAGGTCTGGATTCAAAATGGTTCAAAATTTGTTTCACTGACAACCTTGCAACAGAAATATATATGTTACAATTTAATGTTAGACTCTGTTCTGACACCTGAAGGTACTTGGCCATGGCACACATGTTTGCATAAAAATGGATGAGGAAAATGAAAAATTAAAGCTGCATACTTGTCCTAGTGAAAATGTCTTTGGCTTTCATTTGGAATAGATGTATATTTAATTACAAGATTGTATGAGCCTGTAAAGTTTGAAGGGTGAATTAAAGAAAGTGATACATGGAAGTGTAACACTGCCTGAGCAATGCAATTCTGTAGCAGACTGATACTGAAACAGTGCCAGAGGCAGTGCCGTAAGTATCAGCACATCCATCAAAAGAGGAGATAGCCACATAACTGGATGCTTTTACAACAACTAGAAGAGCCATATTTTGAATTGCGTTTGGGTCATGAATTTTTGATCATGTTCTGCATGTGACTTTGTACATATGGGAGAGGCTTTGGGGGAAGGAGGCAGCAGGAAGGTTAGATGCTCAATTGTAAGCACCACAGCATATGATGCAAGTGGACAAATCTTGACTCCGCCTTCACTTGACTGATAAGTATAGAAAAGATGTTTATGTGTTTGGAAATTGTTTTAAATGCACTTAGGTAGTAATGGAGAAGGGATGGCCTACATGGAGACATTTGGGCCCCTCACTACAAGAAGGACGTTAAGCTGCTTGAGCATGTCCAAAGAAGGACAACGAAGCTGGTGAGGGGTCTGGAGCACAAGTCTTATGAGAAGCAGCTGAGGGAACTGGGGTTGTTCAGTCTGGAGAAGAGGAGGCTGAAGGGAGACCTCATTGCTCTTTACAACTACCTGAAAGGGAGTTGTGGCGACGAGGGTGTTGGTCTCTTCTCCCAAGTAACTAGTGATAGGACGAGAGGAAATGGGCTCAAGTTGCACCAGAGGAGGTTTAGATTGGATATTAGGAGAAATTTCTTCACCAAGAGAGAGGTCAAGCATTGGAAGAAGCTGTCCAGGGAGGTGGTGGAGTCACCATCACTGGAAGTGTTTAAAAAACTTGTGGATATGGTGCTTCGGGACATGGTTTAGGGGGCATGGTGGTGTTGGGTTAATGGTTGGATTTGATGATCTTAAAGGTCTTTTCCAACCTTAATGATTCTGTGATTCTGTGATTATTTGAGCTTGCCAGCATGTGCATGTAATATACTGGTTTTCTACAATGTAGATGAAACCCACCCAAATCCCACCTTACTGATGTTCACAGGAATATTACTTTAGCCAAGTTTTTTTAGTTCTTTTGTAAACAGACGTAGAATTAAAAATAAATTTTAACAAGGCGTGTGGAGGACATAGAGGAGTAGAAAATAGTACTCTAATTTCTCTGATTTTTTCTAACTATTCTTACTTTTGTAGTAAAAGTCCAGATAACAGTCTTTGACTCTCAAGCATGGAAAGCAGAAAATTTTTTGGAGTAGCTCATAAGAAAGTGGCTTTCACTCATTTTTCTACCCAGCTTTACCTCCTGTTATGTAATAAGTATGCCTACATCTCATCGCTATGTATCTGAGAATTTGGCATTTGGGGAGCATGGCTGGGTAAGAAGATAGAATATTAGGAGAAAAATGATGCTATGGCTATATAGTTGTCTGATTGAATCTCTCTCTCCTGCATTTATAAATGGTGAATCTTCCCTGACTCAAAAATATACATTATACCTTTCCTTATATAATCCATCATTTATGGAAATACTTACGTTTACTTAACTCTACCCTGCTCAGTTGGAAATTATGCACTTTGTTTCCTAATGTTATACGTGGACTTAAGACCTTGTAAGTCACAGTGAGGGTTCTGCAGTTAGTTCTCTTCCTGCAGCTCTCTCTTTCAATAACAAACCCAAAACCCACTAGCAGGTGGCCTGATGAAGTGTTTTGCCTCGTTATTTTCCATTTTTATACTAAGACTACATATGGCAAAATAATGAAAAAAAAAAAATCATTCCAGTATGATTGACAGTCCCAGAAGTCCTAGCTAGGAGAATGAATTCAGCTATCGGAATCACTCAGAACTATTAAGTAATTCCTAGCCCACTCTTCATTGGTGTGTTTTGTACCCACCATAACAAAAAGGCATGATGTGGCCATGCAGTAAGGATCAGTGTATTTGGTTTAGGTATTCACATATTTTAGAGGCACTGATAATCTGATTATATTGTTCTTCAACATGAAAACCTGATAGATGAATAATATGCCTTGCTCAGATAATAAAATGGGCAGCATTTACAGTAGCTTCAGGAATATTTAAAAAGTCAAATAACTCTTTAACTCCTTTTTTTTAATAATAAGACCTATAAAATATTTGTTCTGGGCACCAGGGCACAGATGTTTTGCACTGTCTGGTTGACATTAATGCATGCTTAAACTAGATCAGAAACTATAGTTCAAATATATGATTCTCAAAGCATTACCATAAAAAGCCAAAGATAAAAAAGTATTCATCTGCTGTGGAGGAGTATAAGGAAGACATAACCTAAAAAAATTGCTACAAAAAAGCTAAGAAATTGAGAAATATAAGCTTTCCTCAGAGAAAGAGAATTATATGTAGTTACTTGAATCAGTCTTTGCTCAGATTTTTATGTGACCCTTTCTAGAATGTAACAACAAACAGAAAAGTATTAGTATTTTCATAATCTATTACAAAATATAGTAACACAAATGTTTTATATTCCTAATGAATGAACCAAATTTAGTCTGTTCATACATAATATAGGGGATAGAAGTGGACTGTAACAATATTCCGTATTATATATGTGTCTAGATACAATTTTTTATAAGCTTTGACTTTCAGTCAAACTGAGAAATTCAATGATACAAATTGTTCGGTATGAGAGGCAAAAATATACATCTAGAGAGATGAGAAGATCTGTGTATTTTATAACAGAGACATAACATAATTTTCTTGAAATAGGCAGATTTAGGAAATCCAGCATGAACTGAAATAACAGGAAAAAATATTGCTTACAGGAACTTTTGCTGACCAGAAAAAGCAAATATATATTTTGTACTAGCAGTGGACTGAAACAGATGACTTTTTAAAAAACTGCTGAGTTAAGAAGTTTTCTATGTTTTCTTGCCTGAAAATCTCTCTCTATAAAATCTAATCTGTCCAATTCCACCTAAGGGTTACTATTAGAGATTTTTTGAATACTCACGATATGAACACAGAAATAAACTGCAATGTTAAAGTAACTTTTTAACCCTCAAATTTCACTCTGAAATCACTATTGACAGTCTGGAAAACATTTGCTCAACACACTACCAATTTTAAGACAGGCAAATCTTGTGGCATAAAACATTTCTAATTTCTGGGTCTTAATTCATGTCAACATTTTATAGAGTGCTTCCACTTCTACTACTCTGGACCAAGGACTAAAGGAAGGCAGCCAATTTTATTGTCCGCATGCAACATCTTCAGTCAGATTCTTCCTTTAGTGAAGTTCTGCATTTAAACACTGACCAGGACCACTGGTTTTCTGACTGGGAGCCCTCCCCCCGCAACAAACAAAAAAGCAAGTAGTCAGATACCAGATGCCTAATACAACGGTAAAGTGTGTGCATGTATATGCAGACAGTAAATTATTTGACCAGTACTCAGCAAGGCAAAAGTTGCTGTTATTTCAGTCTGTAATATTGAATGAAATGAATGTATATGAATGTGAACTTAGTCTTAATCATATATCATAGTCTTATGCTATATATGCTATAAACAGGTATAGTTAAAAAATTTCTATGCTCCCAAAAAGTATTTTTACTTTAATCTGAGAAAGATCGTTCTTTTGCCATGACATAGCACTGTTTTGTCTCAGTTCCTGAAATAATTTGTTCCAGTTTAGAGAATCAGTGAAAACTATCCTGCCTGTGATGAACTGTTTCTATCACAGCTAGGATGCTACTAGTATCCAAACCAGGTAGATGAAGGTAGTGTAGATGTATTGACTCTACAATGCAATACACTGCAGAGACTAGGTATAGAACTGGTTTGTGAATGTTATTTTTCCCTTTGCTTCTAGATGTCTTTGGAGATAGCTGGCACCTGCAGTGCTACTTGAAATATTGTGATCAATGTTACAGAGCACTGGATAGGAAAATCGAGAAAACTAGAAATAGCAAAATGTGTGGATGCTTCTTGATAGGTGTTATTTTGCAGTTCATCACAAGTACAACACTGAAATGGTGCCATTAGTCACATATACATGTTGCTGTTTTTATGCACACAAGAAAGACTTAAAAATGAGGAGAAAACAATCTTCCAAGCTAAACATCATCATTATCGTTATCTTGATATTAGGATTTTTCCCTCTCAAAGGGAGGGTTTTCCTCTTTGCTATCAAAACCACACAGAATGGGAAAACAACACAATATATACCAGCAGACATACTCAGAAAATGGTCATTTCTCTGTATACATATGGGAGGATCTGGAAGGTTTGAGAATTTATGATGGAGGATTTTAAATAAACATTTGGAAATTCTTCTAACTTAATTTTTAACAAAACATCTCAAGATTTCTAGTCCTAAATTGAAGACAACTTCAATTGTGCAAACTCACAGATGTTCTTTAATATTTCCCCCCTGTAGATTTCGGTTAGACTATTCACAGGATGTGTGTTTAAGCAATTTTAATCTAATACTTTGGTGGATTGTGGGTCTCAGGAGAAATTGTGAAAGAGGAAAATCACATTTGAGAATTATTTCTTGGTGAACTAAAACATCAGGAACTTTTTGAATCCCATCTGATTTTTAAAGGGCGCCCAATGACCATCAGTAAAAGGCCTGATTTGGTTCAGATTTGCACTGATTCCAGCCCAGGGACAAGAGAAACTGTTGCTGCAGGGTAGGTATAAAACCACCGTGTGTTTAAATAACATGATAATTGTGGCATTTGGAATAAAATTCACAAGCTTGAGAGTTAAGTGTTTAAATTTCTTTGAACAGTGAATAGAGAGAATTAGGTGCTTGAGGACAATATTCACAGCAGCCTTGAGTAAAGCACACATAAAACAAACAATAGAAAACTGGTAAATTAAATGTTTAAAATTACACTTCATTGGTATCTACAGGGATTGACATCTGAAACCACTTTCCGTACACAGATAACTGTGTCATTCAGATGACTGGCTGGTTCCCTTTTAAATGAAACTGCCAGAAAGATAGAAGCAGTGCTGTTCCAAACACCTTTTACTCCGAAGAGAGAGACCTGGATTTTAGGTCCTCATTAGCCAGAAGAATTTTGGAAGCACCTTACCGCCATGACTGGCAACCCTTCATTGAATTTCACTCTCTTTACAACCTGCTGAATTCTGCCACAGTCTCTGTGATATAATTCACAGGGCCAGAAAATGTAAAATGGGGAGACCGATCCTAACCAAATGACAATGCCTCTTCCCTGGAAGATGTGGGAATCCTGTTTCAGGGACTTCTTATATATTGGGCACTAAAGAATCCCTGTGAGTTCACATGGACTCACATGGGTCCAACATCCACCTCTGCTCTCTCCTTACTTTTTGACCACTGTGGGAGTCAAACAAGCACATCTGGGCTTCAGGTTTCTGGTAATTCTTGGTAATTGTTTTCCTTTTTAAAACTACACTAAAAAGGGCTATGATATCAGTATCATAGTAGTAGCAGCAATACTTCTTTTAGCTTTACAAACCTCTTATAACTAGGGAGATTAAATTAGACAAAATATGCAACTCCAGTACATGAGGAATCATCTCATGGTGCACAGCTGCGGTGCATCTTTACCAGTACTAGCAGTTCACTCCAACAGGAAGAATTACTGATAGGCGGAAAGGATAATGCTTGACTTTCAGGTCTCTGACTGAGCTTTTACAATGACACAATAGGCTGTTTGTCTGTTGTTTGGTTGGTTTTACTCATAAACCTATCCAAAGTTAAATGGAAGTCACTGAAAGAAAACATGATACTCCATAATGCCATTCTGATGTACTCTCTTTTCGGAAGTGTGCTGTACTTCTGTTGCCCTTACTTGAGCACAGGGTTTCAGTGCATTAAATTCTCCACTGTGTCTGCTGATGAATTTAGGTTTTGTTCAAGGGCTTCTAGTTGGCTTTTCTGTAGTTTTACTGAGGAAGAAAGTGTACAAGTAAAACAGAAAAGTAAGTCTTTGACTGTCAGTAAGAAATACTTTTTTCCTGCAAAAGTAGATCTAAGTTATAACAATACCCAAAATTAAGCTATTTCTTTATAACCATAAATGGGACTGCTCATGTCTGCTTAGATTTCCAAGTTTTTGCATGGCATCATTGATCTCTGTCCTTACTTGAGACGTGCTTTTTAAGACAGAAGTACTCTTGGTATTAAATATATTTTTATTTTTTTTAAACTTTAGCTACAATTATATTGTGACCTTTATAAACACCTACTGAAATTTCTTTCAGCAGATAAATAATAAAGAGACTTTCAGTTCAGCAAAGCTAGAGATTCAATTTAGGGAGACAAACAGTGCCAATAATTTGACAGGCATGCTCATTTAATGTGCAGATATCAAACTAAACTCACATAGATTGAAGATAATGAACCTACTTATATAACCAGGTTGAATACATTCTATATAGCATCTCGCTATATTATGGTTTTATTTTATAATTTTCCACTAAAAAATTAGCAATCAGGTCTAATCTGTACTTCCCATAGAGGATGAAAAAAAATTACAACTGTCATTGACATCATATTTTGTAAAAATTCTAGCATTTTCACCTAGTTGCAAAGCAAATTGAAAACACAAGGTACATTAACTTCGGTATTTAAAAATTATTTTATATGTAAATATCCCAAACGATTGAGGAAAAAAGCGCATATGCTGAAGTAAAATTAACTTTAGATGGATATTTCTAAGTTAACTGATTGTGTGCACAAGAGCAAAATAAGTAAATATTGAATTATTTGGTAACCTGAACATTTTTTTCTTGTTCATTGCCTTTTTATCACTCAAATAACTGCTTGGGAGTTTCCACACGTTTCACTGATTACATTATTGTAAAGGGCAAAATATGCCTCAAACTAAAATTTCATTATTTTTACACATCCTTCTGGAAAGACTGCATAAAATGTAATAAAAAAAAGTGATTTAATGATGATCAGAATTTATGTTCTGTATAGCATACTGAAGGGTCTAAAATAAGATGTTTAAGGGAGAACTGAGAGCAAGCAAAACCCAAACCTGATAGTGTGTGGAATTACACAGTGCACAGTACAGAAAGCCATTTTTTTAATATTTATAAGACATAATTCATGAAAGATTTGTTATAATGCTTCTGATAATGTTGTATTGTTATTTAGTTTTCTTGCTATGTAGTCCTGTCTGCTGACACAGGTAATTCCTGCAACCAGGATGTTTGTACCTAAATGGGTTCTACTTTGTATGTGTGAGTCCTACGTGTTTTGTTAAATTAATTTCAATACATGAGAAAATAAATGTGGCTAGGGGAAAGGGGATTCTGATGTAAGCCATTCAGTTCTAGTTTTTAAGTTTTAGAGTACATCCCACTTCAATTAAGAAAGATAGTGGAAAGGTTATTTCTGGGTTTTTAGCCTTTAGGAACTGATTTAAGAGGCAATCAAAAATACTGAGATACAATTGGTATTAATAAATCACAAGGTTTGTATTCTTCATTTATGTCACTAAGCAGAATGAGGCTAGATTTTCTACTTCACAGATCTCAGACCTCCTCATTATTAAGAAAATATGGTAGAGGAACACTGTAACCAGAAGAGTTAGCCTGATTGATCCTTTGCCTGTGTAAACTAATAAATGGTACATGCACTTTATGACAGAAATTGAAATCTGAAAAACAGAACTGCTTAAAACCACACAATATGTTGTGCTGCAGTAAAAAAAAATAAAAAGAGTTTTGTCATATATGAAATCCCAGGCCTGTTTCCATATTGGTAATATAGAACATAGGATATATACTGCGCTTAAACACATACTGAAAAGCCTGTTCAATATCAACTATGGCATTCACAAAGTTATGCAAGATTATGGCTTTCAAAATGCCACAGAAGTTAAATATCACACCATTTTGTGTTCTTATTACAGCTGTTGTCATGAGAATGGATTGACCACGTACCATTTACTGCCTTCATTATAATCTCTGCTTGGTAACAATAATAACCCAGTGGAAGGCTGATAATATATTAAAGTTCTTTTACTTCATAAGTAAGATTGTAAAAAGGGCAGAAAATGCCTCAAAGGTGCTTTTGGGAACATAATTGTAGGATCACAAATAGTCATTTTTTATCATCTTACCCAAGAGTGGAGAAAAGGTAAAACATTACTTTAACCCCTGATTCTCACTATAAACTTTTTGTTAGAAACTAAGTATTCTGTCTCAGAGCATGTCTTAGTCCCAAGGAGGGCTCATTTTTCATTTTATTTCTTTTAAAAATGTCTATCAATTTCATTTTATATTTCCAGTATTAATTTTATTGAATTTATTACCTGTCCTGTGACAAGACATTGCCACTGGAGGATAATTTCTCCATAGAGTCACTAGTTGTCACTATGAACTTAATGATGAATTTACAAAGTTGGAAAATGTCCATCTCTAAAAACAACAGACTTTATATCTTAATTTACTTCTGAGCTTTATTCTTCTATATCCGTTTCTGTGAGTTCAATGTCAATAGCATATTTTCAATATTTTTAATTAGGCCTATTATTTTTACTTTTGCTTGCAAGGGAAGCAGCCCAGCGAGATCATTACTTATAGTGTGGTGCTCAGGGCTATCTCCTGGAAAGGAAAAGCTGTGTGTTTGAACCACCTCAGACTGAAGAGGGCTTAGAACCCCTAGCACTCTACTTTTACTTTAGGTTATTTTGCAAAAGGTCATTCTCAAGTCTTTGTTAAGTATGTGTTTACCCCAGGGACATAAATTGATTATCTATATTCTGAGGTGGAAATTGATACATAGGGCAGGATTCAGTTTGGTATTGAAACCTCTAAATTTAGGATCTATATGTATGCAAGGTGTCTAAGCCTGCATTATAGTCAATGCAGGACTTGTCAGTACAGTTTATAGGACAGTTTACCTGTAGTAGGTACCTGATGATGGGGACACTGGTAGACATACATATTTTAGTCTTTTAATCTTCTTAATTTTGCAGTTAATTCTGTTGTTAGCAATTGATTTCATTTCTCACATACAGTGTCTTTGCCTTTACGTGCTCTGAAGGGCATAAGTTTCTCCTCTCTCCTGTAGATATACTCTGAAATTGTTCTACACACTTATATTAAGATATCTAAATTGAGCCTTTAATAGTAACCCTTAATTCTAAGGGTTAATTCAATAATATTTACATATCAATTATTTCCAATTGCCTATCTCTATGCAGTTTTCTTGCTCAGTCTGTCTAACAGAAAAAGGAAGGTGTCTTGTTTAGTTGCTGTGAGTCACTTATTGTAGTTCTTACCTCTATTTTGCTGTCCAGGACATTTTGGCACTAAATTTAAGGAAAAAAAATCATTCTGCTACATTCAGTGGCCTATGTTTTAGACCTCTACACTTAATTTGGACACTTGAAATGCAGTAAATGTGGCAGAAAAAGTGCTTGAATCTTTTCTCGTATTAACAAGATATTATTCTCATATATGTATCAGCTTGCATTTGTAAAATGCCTCCTCTTAAACAAAACTACACAAAAAAACCCAGAAGGGAAAGTATTAAAAACACCAGCTGTAAAGTTGACAACCCATGATCTATACTTCAAAATCAAATACAAATAATATAAAAAACTTATTCACATCCCCAAAACACTGACCTAAATGTTCCTTTGTTTTTGTTATATATGTTTTCTCAGAAACAATTGCATTAATCATAATAGACTGAAAATGTAAAGGTCTAGACAAACCGAAAGGAAAAATAGTTGCATAGGTTATAAAATGACATCTGGGTAACAGTTTAAGATGGCAGCAGCACAGAGAGGTTGTAAAAGAAGAGTATCTCTAAAATAGCATGCCCAGTATATATAGAAACTCCATACACAGCAGAATGTGTTAGAAAATACCTTCTCACCTCACTCCCAGTCCTCCCTGGTTCTTCCCCACAACTGTCTGAACAAGCAGCTTCTTTGTTCACCTGAGATCAAGTGATGAAAGAGTGATGCTTTTTCTCTGGAATTTCAACTTGCATCATCACTCTTAGATAGTTAGATAGACACACTAGTCTTTTCTGGTTTCTTAAAATGACAAACAAGAGAGGTCGTTATTTTTGCAGGAGGGTGACAGTCAAGCGAGAACCACATGGCTTCTTCTACAAGTGTTAGACATTTTCTAGACTAAAAAAGATGGGTAATTCTAGTGGCTAGGTCATGGAGTTGTGGACCTAAGAGCACCTTGTGCTCTAATTTTGGCTAAAACACTGACTCACTATGATATTTAGACATCTATATATTTCCCTGATCCTGACAAAAATTTTTCTATTTACTGGAAAAACCTCAGAGGCAAAGAAGGTTGTGTCTGATCAGACTTCTCTTGTGAAATCAATTACCAAAATATGAGAACAAAATGGCCTGCTTCAGATAAAAAACAGAAATAAAACATATTCCGAGCAGTTGATTGTACAGGGAAAGTAAGAAGATATATATAGAGAGAAGTATATATATATCTATAAACATATGTTTTTGGTAAATTTATTATAGTTTTTCTCCTGCATTTAAAGTGAAGAACATACAATATAATTCAAATTAAGATGTGTTATTTCAAGATTGGTATATGGTATCTAATATAAATAACATTAAGAGCGTGTAGAATCTGACATCAGAAAAATATATATTGCATTATCCAGAGCATGCCTTGTTGTGTAGTACAATAAAGGAAACAATGTTTCACATTTTGAATAGTGTTTCTTGGAGGGGTGGTGATAAATATGTTTTACACGCTTTATTCCTCAAAGATTTTAATCTCTGTGTGTACATGAAATGATGAAGTATGTGTGTGAGTACACATACAATTTGTATATCTAAAACATCACATATTTGGATGTCCACTTACAAGAAAAAGAAGAAAGGAGAGGAAGAGTGGGCTGAAGATGAGTGATGTGCATAGAAAAAGATACTGTTGACTTTTTCCTGTACATGCTACAACTTTTAAATTATAATCTGCTTAAAAAGAGATTAGACTATCTCCTGAATACTGCTGGCTTGCTCCGTCATTTTAGAATTCCCATACTAGCTGCATGGCACTATGCTGGTTAAACGCAATCAGAAGTTGTTCAACTGAAAGCATTCTCTTTTGTTTTAAATAAATATTTTTGGTTTGTGTTATGATCTGATATTTGACATATTTATGTTTTAAGCTATTTTAATATTATATTAAAACAATAGCTTCTTTTTGTGAACAACCATTTCAAACTGAGCAGATATCAAAGAGAATACTCACTGACATTTTAAAAAGACATTGAATTTATCTATATTGCAGTTAAAATTGCAATCATGAAGTAAATTTAGTAGACCTAAAGGATTTAGTTTTAAGTCTGGTCAAAGTAATGTACTCTTTACAGGCTAAGCACACAAATATATCAAATTCATTATAAGTGATTCTGTTTTGCTGGTTCTGTATTACTGTATAGGTCAGTTGATGCAATAACTCCTGGATTTGTGCCAATACCTGTGGAATGATTCAGGTTCTATGGTCCCAATCTGGCACGCTGTTTACGCTTGGGCCTTCAAGGGATCTATCTGTAAACTTGACATCAGGAACATACTTATGTTGAATGATGAACTGATAGTAATGTGATGGCATTTTAATTCATGCTTTCGATATATGTAAAGATTCTGTAATTCAAAAGACAAACATTTTTCTCTGCTTTCACAGAATTATGGGGAGATAAAACAGAGACAACAACAAGAAATTGCATCATTAGTATAACATGTAGCATTGGGAATCATAAACATAGCCTGTGAAATTCAGAATTATATTATATTCTCCATTGCTTAGAATAATAGCATGGATTGCAGGATGTTATCCCCAGCACATGTACTTGAATGCATATGTATATTACATTTAGTTAGCTAGCTATGCAAAAAATCTCTCTTACTCAACATTATCAGAGAAGATGATGATAACATTAAAAAATCATCACAAATACATCATGCTTTCAGCTAAAAATCTATTCAGCCATAATCTAGCAGCTATTCAACACAACAGTTTTTTTCACAAAATTGCTTTGCTTGGAGCTGTTCATCTAGCATATTACCTTCCATTTAAACTTGCTTGAATCCTGATACACATTTGTATTATTCTCATTAAGGCCTGGCCATTGTGCATAGCTTAAGCGTAATAAAAGATCTTCTGTTCAAATTAAGTGGTAAATAGTATAAATATTGTCCTTACAAGCTTGAAAAAAAATTAGAATTTTAGCTGATAAAAACCAAAACATTATTTTTAATATTCTATCCTTGTTTCTGGGCATTTAAATTTTATGGCAAATTCAATTCATACCAGGTATATTCCTTTAATCAAATGTCAGAAAATGTAATGTTGACCTCTACTAGTTCTGTTTTAAAAGAATTCAACCAGCCTAGTTCATAGGAGAGAATGGTAAGTTGTATTGTACTCTCAGGAAGCAGAACAGGGATGAATTAAATACAGCAAAACAGTATATGGTAAACCTACGCCACGTATAACCCCTTATCATTAGAAGATAAATATAAGTTCATATACACTTTATGTTTTCTCTGTGCTGAAATGGAGTGCATGATGAACTAGTCCTCATAATGACTCGATGTTCTCTTCACAGCTTCACATCTGTTTATGTGGTATACGCAAAAGACTGTTTATGCAGGATAAGATTCTGAGTACCACAGACAAAACACTATGGAATGGAAGCATGGATAAGTAAGGGAGGATCAGCAAAAAGTTATTGGGAAACTGGTTTATTTTATCTTAGGTTTTGCCACACATAAATGATGCAAGTGCATAACTACTATGTTACCAACAATTCAATGCATTGTTCTGAATATTGGGATGCTTCAAAGAATGAAATTCTTAAACCCATCTTCTTTAGACACTTTGCACTGAGCTTCTTGTCTAGATTCAAATTCTCAAAACATCATTCATGAAAATAACTCTATTTTTTAATGAAAATGGCCTCTGTAAGTCAACCATACAGAAATATACTTTTATCTTTTTTTTCGAAGGATGGCTTTCCACCAAATAGACATTTTCCAAAATTTTAGATTGAATACTGACCGGATTTTGTCAGAAGGACCTGAAGACATTGACTGACGTCATGGATAGGCACATGAAGGTCTTTGCTTCCCTCTAGTGACTGGTCTAGGAAGAGATTTAACTGAATCTGCTCGTGTTGCGCAACTATGGCACAGAGGTTCAGCAAAGCATTAATTAAGTGTTAAGATACCCGTGAGGTCAGTGAGAAGCTGATGCAGCATTAAATGTGTATACTTATGACAGCAGTTCATAAAATATGGAAAATTTAATCTGGACACGTGTTTGACTGTTTTTGATGGAGTTTTACAGTTTTATCAGGCAGAGATATGATTTCAGTGTTGGCAATTCAAGAACAACTAGAGGACACCCTCTAAGATGCATTTCAAAACACTATTCAAAACATTTCTTTAAGATCATTTTTCCAAACAAACACCTTTCTTGTGAAAGATAGACCAGACTTTGATGAATTACATGATGTTTGATTTATCAGAAAGAATCGTTAATTCAGGAGACTTCAATCAGATTTTAGATCCATGCATTTGGAAGTAAAGACATGTAAAGTATAGCAATACTCAGAAATGCTTTGTATTATATTCTCCGCATAAGATTACTAAAAGTAGGTGTATTTATTCTGTCTTTTTTGTACTGACTGCAAATAAGTTTAAAAGAAACAAATATATGTCTGCTCAAAACTACACAACATGATTTACTTATAAGCAATTTATGCACATGATCTGTGCCCCTGTTGTCAAAAGAATAGGAGAGAATGGCAGAAGGGTACTTCCCACAGCTCTTGCTCACATGGATAAACAATATTCCCCAGATATTTCATCTCCTTGGGTAATGCAAGTAGATTTAATTTTTGTTTAAGGATGGCATAATACAAGGACCTAATTGCTGCTGAATACTGCTGTTGGATAAACAGAGCTAAATTCTTCAGAACGGCCAACAGTCATGAGTTCATCAGAATGAGTGAGAAAAAAACAGAAGTATCATTAAAAAACTATTTAACTTTTAGAGTTCTCTAGAGTAGGCTTTGAGAACAGCTAGAGAGCATTCTCAATTAGGACTCAGGAATTTGGAACTCTAACTCTATTGGGGTTTGATGAGTGACCTTGGACAAACAGCTTTGCTTTCATTATGTCCTGGTTTCCCCTATCTGTAAACCAGGGAGGATGGATACCAACCTCTGTGTTACATTGCTTTTAAATCTACAGGTATAACACACTTTGAGAGTTACATGATATAAATGAGAAAGGTTGATAAACTTTCGCACTTGTTATTGTGCTGTATTGTATAAACTTTCGCACTTGTTATTGTGCTGTATTGTACTTTTGGAAGCTATATTAGTTTTGGTGAACACTTTTCCCCTACAAGAGTCAGTCGAAGTCCAGCACCATGCTGGATTCACAGATCCCATCCGCTGCATTGCTTGGTGAAGTATTACTAGGCAAAACAGTGATCACATTTTATTTGACTTGGTAAAATCCCTGAATTTTTCTGGAAACATAGATACAAAACCAAATTATGACTGATTTCTTTTCCGTTCTAAAGTTTATTCAAATTGCTTAATTATCTTCTGCCCTCATTATAAACAAACAAAAAAAAATCTGTCAAAAGTCCAATTCAAATCTTTAAATTTGATTATGAAGATACAACCACTAGTTCTTTTTATTCACATTTTAGAATTATAATTGCCTGATATTACAAGAAACCACTATTTTTAGTTTCTGAAAATTTACATTTACATAAAGGCCATATATAGCAATTAAGTGCTCAACAAATGGAGTTGATTAATCACCCAGCAAAATTTGAAAAGAAAGCAAACTTATTAGCAAGAATTAATTTGATTTCCTTTTTTTTGCTATAAATCTCAGCAGGCCATATAAGCTCTGTTCATGG
>NW_010549591.1:0-37741 GCF_000687285.1 Phaethon lepturus | reverse complement strand
AGCGGTGTTATAAAAAAGAACTAAATTATAAATTCCTCCCATATATACTGATTCATTTTTTGTATGACTTAAGCAAAGAAAATTTTGGTCTGACTCTTTTTCAACATAAAGACACTCCATCTTATATTGTATGATACCTACGTATTTCAGAACTAAG
The DNA here is from genome assembly GCF_000687285.1 of Phaethon lepturus. Lineage (NCBI taxonomy): Eukaryota > Metazoa > Chordata > Aves > Phaethontiformes > Phaethontidae > Phaethon > Phaethon lepturus. The sequence continues at coordinate 37,584 of NW_010549591.1, read as the reverse complement.
TATTCCTGCATTAAAGTATAATCTTAGCAGTTTGTAAATTTAAAAGTTTTAAAATTTAAGTCTTGCATGGCTTGAGCGGTGGTTTGCCACCTGATTTGATCTTATTTAAATAAGTCAAAGCCTTTTGGTTGTCTGCAAGGGAGTGTGGATCAGGTTTTTCATTCCATATTGTTATAATGAAAAAGAATATGGTTCTGTAGAGTCTTTCAGTTCTTTATGCAAGACTACCAGAACAGAAGATTATGTATTGTGTTATTACACAGGTTCTGATATGGAAAGTTCTTCATAAAAGTAGGTTCTCCAGGAGGCATTTATCTTTTTAATAAGTTCACTGACGTTAACTCTTCCATTACATCACAAACATAAACATAGAAGCTAACATGGAAAACAAATTTTCTGTCTTGAAAAATATGAAAGAAAAGTCTGACTCAAAAGCTGGACCAACATGTTTGACTGAAGTCGACAGAACAAGCAAAGCTTCATCTGGCATATATTGCCAAACTATACGCACATGAATTACTCTAATTCAATATTTATTCTACTTATAGAAAAAATTATTCCCTCCATATCTTCCTGGTGACAAAAATAATCTGACTGTAAAGTAATATAAAGTAAGGATTTTTTTTTTTCTATTTCCAGAAACAAATTCTGATTTAATATATTCTAATTATATGATGATTAGCTTGAGACATTCTCACATCAGTTGTAGAGTCTTCTTGAACATATTTTCAAAGGCTTGCAAGTCTAGGCCAGACAAAGAATAACTGCAATGGTATATCATGGTAGTTTTCAAAAACAAAAGTGGAGAGGGGAGGGACAAAACAGATCAGTGCTCCCTGTCAACTTTATCACAAGGTAACAAATGCAAAGGTTGTTTTTCTGGTATGCATGCAAGCTTATATCCTAAAGCTGAGTCACATTTTGCTCTATAGACAAATGTGTGAGAAAATCACAATTAACTGGTAGACTCTTCTTTATTTGCATTGAACACATTCCTTTATGGACTATTACTCCACAGTTGTATCCAGGGAGAACAGGGAAAAATAATTTAAAGCTCTAGGGGATAATTAAAAAAAAGTTATTGTAAAACTTTTTTAACCTCCTTTTTAATGGAAGATGTTATAATATGTTTGGAGTGAAATCCTGAAGTTATATAAATGTATGTAATTTCTCATTTATCACATATAGGTATTCATAGTTTCATGTAGCTTCAGGGTAAAAAATCTAAGCCACTGTCAATGTAAATTTGTATGTCAATGGAAAAAAAATAGAGCAAACCTACCACTTGCCCTAAACTAAAACTGAATCTGGTCAAAATCCTTGTAGTGTTAAAAATTTCATCTAACTGCATTGTACTTCTGCCAATTGTACATTCATCAGGCAGAAACTGCTATGAGCACACATGCGGACAAGTAAACTATTGTCGTATTATTGTAACATCCTTCTGCAGCAACTGGAAGAAAAAAGTCCCAAAATGCTAAAGCTCTCCCCTTACCCAGTGCTGTGAGATATCATGTTGTACCACATACAGCCTTGGAGCATGCCAGCAACAACTGACACTGTCCTGTGGAGAGGACATGTGTCCACATTATGCCCAACACATTTCTAAAAGAACAAACACCAGCTGCATTATTTTGCTAATCAGTTGGTGACTATTGAAACTCCCATGTGAGATGTCCCCTCCTTCCAGTAACGAAACTCCCATGTGAGATGTCACCTCCTTCCAGTAACTGACTGTGTCCACCCCATCTTCCCTGCCCTCATTGTGATGATGTTAGTCAAGGGTTGCATGTGAGTGTGGTGCTCACTACTGTGGCACCTAGCTTTCAGCCTCTTACTCCTTGAATTCTGTACCTCAGTTCAGGGGTCCAGGGTCTGGGTCCACTAAGACAAGTAACTAACTCTGTCAGGCCAAACTTTCATCAGTCCTAGAGCTCTATACAGACGGTGTGTTATGGCACCTATCACAGATATAAGCATCAGAAAAGGCAACAAAGTTCAAGAGAACTGTTCAGACAGCCTACAACACTGCCACAGTAAATGGCATTTTTAAAATGGAAATGTATGCATGCATATAAGGATTCTCTGATCCTCCGTGCTTGCATAGCCTTGCCCAGACTTACATAAAGCAAAACAGTACTAGGAAAAAAATACTGACAGTGATATGGCTAAGATTTAGGTGTGGCATGGTAACAAACACGTGGAAAGAGTGGTAAATTTAAATATAGAGGTGCTAGGAATCAGCTGCCCAACCCATGAATATTTTCCTAAATAATATGGCAGTGTTCCAGCAGGACATGTTGCGAGTAACACACTCCAGAAGAAGAGGAGCTGACAACTCAGCGGACATGGGCTGCTCCTGTGAGAATGAAAAGTGTGTTTCAAACTCCTCGATTAACTTTTGTAAATAAAAAATTGAAGGGTTGGTCCCTGAGATACCCAAGTAAATGCTCTGACCATTAGATTACTTGCTCGATGAGACTGTCTCTGCTGTCTCCTTCTCCCTTCTTCCATGTCTTTCCAGAAGGAAAGGTAGGAGGGATAGGAGAAAAACTTTGAGAAGTTTTGTTTCATCTTTAAATCTTTAAAATAACTTTTGTGGGGTGAGAAAGTCAGCCCTAGTACCGACCAATTCCTTTGCTTTCTCTTTGTGGACTGAGAAACTGGAATTAATATATCAAAAACAGTTCCTGACAACAGGGATAGTTTGTTCATGCTAGACAATGCAAAGCAGAAAAGAAACAACTCTTTCTTGCGTTTTTGTTTCGTTGGGTTAAGGAATTAATTGTCTCTCCCCAGAACATCAATTACAAATATTGCACACATTTTCTCATTCACTGAAAAAACAAGCTTTCAGTATCCTAAGACTTTACTGAAGGCAACATTTAGAATACATTTTCTGAAATGAATGAATGAAGTTATCACTCAGATTTCTGAGAGGGAAAAAATCACCACTTACATACCATCGATGCTACCAGCTTCATGTAGGGAAGCTGGAAATACCAAAGGAAACACCAGAACTCATTAACAGCCTGGTTTCAATCAACACACACAGATGTGCTCTATATTTTGGGAAATCAACTGAAACAAAATGCTGAATTATTGGATTTGAGTTTGCCCTTTATAATACACGACATATTTTATTCTTTAGTTGCGCTGTCTCAATATTGTGCACACATTTGACTAGCTGCCTATGGAGAGGACACAAGCCTGCCAGACTGATGAATGGAAAACCTTATAAAATACCATCACAGGGAAGGATCACTGAATCTCATAGAAAGAATGGATTGAGCTGCTTTTGCCAAAGTCAGGATGACCAAATTGTCACAAATTGCAATGATAATAGGATAGGTCAGACAATCTGCTGTGATTAGAACAGCTCACAGATCCAGAACTTTCTTCAAGGATAGTTGACAGGGAACTGTTAATCGTTGATCAACCTCCTGAGAAGCATGTCCAAAACCCAGATGGACAAAGCTTCCCCTGCTGTTGGAGAAGTATTAAACTGACAAGATCTGTGGAAGAAGTATCATTTCATTTACCAAATATGAACTTGCAATGTATGCAAATAAAGATGTGGGAGAGGTGGCTAAAAAGGTGGCAAAACCCATTAGAGGGTACTGCTGGCTGTATGCCAATGATAAAAGCAAACACAGTTTTCATCTGAAAAGCACTTAATTTAAAACAGCTGTCTCAGCATAGACTACTGATTAGTTAAGCATCTTCAAGTAAAAGCAGACTACTTTTTGTTGGGTTTATTCCAAAATGCTTGCCAAATCCTCGTTATGCAAAAATTACCCAGTTTGGAAGGTGAGCACAGCACAGCTCTGTAGGATTTGCAGTGTGGATGAGGATACTAAATCCATCAAATCCAGTTGCCTGATGCTGAGAGTGGCTAATTCCTGAGACATACAAAAAAGTGGAAAAAATAACAGAAAAATAAGCCACCCAAGCACCCACCATCATCATGGGCACCTAACCAATTTTATAGTCCTTTACATATTTATCTATTAATATCTATACATTATAGGTACTGATTCAGCTTTATAGAGCTTTCATGGTAATTTAAAACACACAATGTCAGAATACAAATTCTGAACTATTCCTGAGTTAATACAAATATAATGCTCCAAAACAAAAAGAAACAGCATTACAAAAATACAATTATGGATTACGCAATGCTCCCACAGCTAACATTAGTGACCTTTTCCTAAGGGATGGAGGAAAAAAGTGGAATTTTGCTCTTGTAATTACACAATCAGGTAAGAGATAATGTAACATTCTCATAAAATAACACATGTACATGTGTAAAACAAATGACAATGTTGTCCTTGCAGACCTTACTGACACATTATATCTTATTGTGACTATTTGATGACTCATATAACTTTTTAGAACTGATAAATCTCCGAGAATACCCCAATCTTCAAGTATTTTAACATCTTCAATATCTACTATTAAATAATATGACTAGAAAAGATACCCTTCAGAATATAAAAGCATGTGCTTCTCCCTCAAAACCTCAGACCATTTTATGTAAGCTTTATGTAAATTTTAGATGTTTCAAAAATTCACTTTTCCATCCAGATACTGAAGCATACTGAAACCAGTACTTCTATGTAGCAGTAAACTTCTCTATAAACAATACTAAGAGAAATGCATGCAAAACAAGTGGGAAGCACAAACTACATTTGTTTGAGATTGCTTCACACATTCATCCTGAATACCTGCATGAAATGTTTTAATCGTATTGTTAAATCCACAGCATGGTTTTCTGTTTGTTTGGGGTTTTTTTAGTCTAATTCCATGCAAATATGCCTTTGATATTCTGGACTGGAACAGTGAAATCAGAGCACGTGCTCTAAATACACAACTCTTAAATTAATGCTTGTAAAAATGGTAAATAAAGCACTGTACTACTACTGCGTAAGCAAAACATTGTGAAGAGGAAACAAAGAACACGTTCCAAATGTTTTGCATCACATGTGCACATAATAATACATAATATCAAGTCTTTCCCATACTTTAATCCACTCATTTTATGGAAATGGAACATTATGATGTTGCTGGCAAACAACTGCATTATGAATCTTTCATAGAGGCATAGACTATGGTACTACTTGTATTTGGAAAGGTTTCTAGTATCTAGTATCTATGTCCAAAGTTTCTCATTTCTATACTATAATGTTGTTTCTAGCCATGGGTGTACAGATGGAAACCCAGGCTCAAGGATAAAAGCACTCACAAAATCACAGGCTTACAATTTCTAACACGGTAGATGAGTCTGTAGTATAAAACATGCATAATATACCTGGACAAGAAGTATAACATCATCTTTAAAAAAATTAATATGGCAACAACATGGGGATTCTTCTTGAAACACTTAATCTTTATTTAGACAAAGTTCACCTTGACTTTAATGGGAGATTTACTGTGAAAGATTAATGCAGCAAATTACAATTGCATAAACTTTGAATTCTTTTTAAACCACACTGATTTTACAGCTCTATGTCTTTACAATGACATTTTTTATTTTGCTGCAGAAGGGACACACACTGAAATAAGTAGCAGGAGACTGCTAGCAAGCTTTCACTATTCAGTATCCAGCTATTATTTTACTAAACTAAAGGGAAAATTTGCATCAACTAAATGAAGATTGCTGTGCGTATCACACTTGAAAATGATATTTCTCCCTGCAGTAAGAGAAATGGGAGCCTTCCTTAGCTATTTGTCTGATCGTTTACCCACTTGCTTGTTGCCCAGCAACTACCATCACGGAACTACAGTTCTTAGGCATTCTCCTTTTAATCTTGAAAAAGCAGATTAAAATTACTATGTGAATAATCTCTTCTTGGTGAGATATTATATTATTTCAATTTACATAGCTGAAGAAAGGAAATCAAGTGACTGGAGAATCCAGTACTTTCACTCTGTGAAAGTTCATTTTCCCTGCCCTTGTACCAACCCGTTTACTGACCAACTAGTTAAATATTGCTAGGTACTTTGTAATATTTGAGACATAGCAATAGAAGCAAACATCTGTCACTTACGTTCTTGAATCATCCCACAGCACACAGTAGGGATTCAATGTGCCCTAAGAAGAAAACAAACAAACATATTAGTTATTGGTATACAAAATAAAAAATGTCATGCTTGACATAAACATTTATTTGGGTCTTCTTCTACAAGATCACACTTTGACAAATTGATGCCACTGAAATTGCAAAAGTTTAAGGTTAATTCTTACGGAGAATTTTAAAAGCACTTGAACCTCAAAGCAGAGTATTTGGTGTATTCTATTTCTTAGATAAGGTAAGCGTAAAGTTGTCTATTTGGTATATCCTAGTAGAATTGAAATATGACACGAGTTAATCTGTTAAGAGACTCAACTTGACTGAACATTTCTGTGTGTTTAGAAGCAGAAATTTAGGCCCCTCTAGAACTTGGATGCCAAAACTAGTAATGCCTTTAAAAATTTTAAGCTTATGTTGGGCATAATGTCTGTAGGCTTCGATTTCAGATGACCCCACATTCAATACCCACACCCTTTTGTCAGTTAGCTCCTAAATCAGCAGAGATTTTTGCTCAAAATAATTTTTTTTTCTTGAGCTTTACAATCCCAGCTCCAACATCTTTGAAGTCAGTGGAAGATTTCCTATTTAATTTAGATGGGAATCTAGGTTTATTACAGATCGTTAAACTGTGGGTAATGTTTTGGGAAATTGAAATGTCTTTATTATTACTCATGTTTGTTTTGCTGCCTAGGAAGAGTTGACTTAAAATTCAAGTTTTGTCACTAATCTTGTAATTCTTCCTTTATCAAAACTCAGATTGACTTAGAAGTTCTTAACTTGCTAAAAACTGCAAAACTGTATTCCTGTTCATTGTAAACATTGGATATTCCCAGAAATCAGAACTATATAAAAAAATAAGATATAGAATACAGAATTAAAAAATATTTTTAACAAATTCACATGTGATTGAAGAAACAGGTGGAATATACTATTTTCTTATGTTAACATTAGTGTAGTTCTCTCATGAACAGTGTTGGTGCAGTAGATATAAAGATTGTTTCATATAGACAAAACACACTTAAAGATTTAATTCTGAAAAGTTTTATTTACAGAAAAAACATGGCAGCCTGTGAAGTAAAAATCTATTAAATATTTAAATTCTTCCATCCACCACTTTGTCAAAGATAAAAAAGGTCCTTCTCAAGATGCTTGTGAGAGAGGCATTTAGGGAAATTTTGATCCTCTACTTCAGCGTTTTGCTGATTGCATTGAATTTTATGAGTATAAATATTTAAAACCAACGTATACTTATGGCACTTTATATTAACATAGCACTGTACAAACATAAATAAAGGATGTTCCATTCCCTGAAGTATTTATAATATAAAGAAGAGGAGACAGAAAAGGGCACAGGACAAAACACTGGATAACAGGACCACTGAGATTCCAAGTCCAGGTCCTGCATCATTAGTCAAAAGCTTTCAGATACATTGATGTAAGAGGATATAGAAGAGTAAGACTTAAGAACCACAGAATGATGATGCAGAATTAACCTTTTTTTAAAAATTAATTTTATAAAGACTATTAATTTGTATCCTAAGACTGGGTGAAGAAATTCTACTTGCAACCTGATATAGATATATGCATGTTAAAAAAGTACTCCTACGGCTGAACTGTAAAAAGACATTGCATATCTGGTATCTGAGACCTGTCTTTCCTAGCAGCAGTATCATACAGTTTATGCTCACTATTCCCACAGTGCAAGTAGAAAGAATGCAAAAACATTTGCAGAAAAAACATCCATTATAAAAAAAATCTACAAAGTAGAGGGAAATAAAAGTCTTTGCAGAAAGCTGAAACACAATAAAACTGCTGCTGTCAGATCAGATGCTTCACTGTCTTTGAAATGTATTCAAATTAAAAAAAAAAAGAGTATGTTGGTCCATTGCAGTCACTTATGAGAGATTAAGCAGAAACAAGGAAAGCCAAACAAAATATTACTCCTGTTCCTTAAGAAGGTCTTGCGTGAGGGTGTGCTCTGCCAGGCGTGGCAGCTTGTAAGGGCACAGCAGCCTTTCAGAGCTTCTTCCTCTTTTGATACCCTGATCAAACACCCTTTAAGCACTGCAAGGACTTGTCTTCCTATTTTATTCTTCGCCCTTAACCTGTTGCTCCCTTTTTCACTATCTTTCTGGGTCTGGCCTCCTGGCAATGTCTCCTCACATTGCTGTCGCTCAGCTACCTCCAACAGCCATCGCTCTCTGTGAGGGCACCAATCTTTCATCACAGCTCTTGCCAGTTAATTACTTAGCTGCAGCTAAGGAAGCAGCTACTGTGTCCATTAATGTTTACAACTGTTGCACTATTGATTTATACACTACAGTACAGGACTTGGATATCTCAAAAATAGACATATGTCTGTGGGTGTGTGTATATATATGTATCTCCCTGGCATATAAACCTGAAATTTAGAGATGTGATTGGCAACTTTGACAGCTATGCAGCACAGTGCCAACTGTAATCTGTAGCCAGGGTTTTTAGTCTCCTTGAAAGCTTGATGTCCTACACTACTGCTGGCTCATTACTTTAGTGTCCCTGAAGTAAACTTCTGTGCTGTCAGAAGGTGAGAGTTCATACTCTCTCTGCAACAAAAAGGATTTTGTTTGAGTTGCGCAGTTTCTAAAAGATTACTTCGGTCTTTTTGATCAAACTACTGGAAAAATGTGATCACATTCATCAACATGTTCACAGTGCATAAGACCAAATATGATGTTCTCTAAATAATGCATTGCAACCCACATTCTCACTGTGGTCAACTGTCTATTACATTTTAATTTATGTGCAAATCCAAACATCATACTGTATTCCAAACAGCACATGTAATTGTGATTTCTACTTCCTCCAAAAAATAATCCTCTGGTTTTATTAATAAACTGGCTAATTTTGATATAAAATGAAGCAATGATGATAAGTTTTGAATAAATGAATATTTTAAGTCTAATTTGAATTAAACATATTAACTCATTAAATGATCATATTTCCCCTTCTTTTTTCATAATCTCTTATCTACTTAATTTAGTCAGTAGATGGGGAGGCAAAAGAACAAACGTGTGGGTATACTCCTATATATTAGTAGAAATGCCCTAGAGGTTGCTTAAAAATTAGTCATTAAATCAATTTAAAAACAAACTGTTCTGAATAATGAAAAGCATTTCAAGAACAAAGGTTTAAAAAGAACAAAAATAACAGGAAGAGCCATTAAAAAAAATCATATGAAAGAGAATGTCTGTATTTTATTTTATTTTAAATAATTGATCTATATAAATGACATAAAGATTAATCTGTGTGCCGTTAATACATAATGTTCAAAAGTTAAGGTTCAAACATTAATACTAGTTTTATCTTTCTGTATGTGACATATAAACCTTGTTCTATAGTAATATAATTAAATAAATTCTTGTTTTCAGCTGAGAAAATTGTAGAAAAGAAGATTAGAATTAGATTCAACCTGAAGGCAAGAAACACTCAAACCTACAAAATAATATTTCTATGCATCTACAGTCTTAGTTCTTTAAACCAAAGTCCCATTATGGAGGCTAAGCTTTGAAAATAAAAATCACCAAACATTTAAAGATATTAAAATTGTAAAACTGGTTTCCATTCCTACATTTCTAGAGCAATTTTTTTTTTATTTTATCTGCTAATCCCACTCTTGTATCTAGGTGGTTTGAGATCCTATAGTAATGTACTATGCATGTAAGTCCAATTAAAGGACTGGAAATTTCTTCCAAGCACTTGATGCTTCTCTGGATTAAATTATAGGACAAAAACTGAGCCAAAGGAAAAAAATAATTGCTCTGATATCTACTGGAAAGGTTATTGTCTTTCCAACTTGTCAAGACATGAGTTAATACAATGATCATTAATATTCTGTTACTGAAAGTTTGACAAAACAAGGTGACAATCAGTGTCTCTAATCTGACCTTTTGTAACAATGAAGTTAATTTCTTTTCCAACATTTTGAAACTTGGCAAAAACTCGCTTGGTACATTATTCAAAAGGATGGATTAAACAAAAAAAGATGAAAAAAATCCTTGTCTAAGAATTTTCTAGAATTTCAGATTCTGGGCACAGTGGTTCAAGCTTTAGTTAGTCTAGCCTTGCTTGTGTTGTACTGGTTTTAATAGCCTGTGTTTAGTTTATAAGTATTTTCAATGCTGACACGTTGCTTGCTAGTACTGATTTTATTTTTTAAGTTTTTAGTTTCTTTTCTAGCATAAGGGACCAAAGTAATTACATTTTTTTTTCCTACTTCCTACTCCACACTTTTTCAAGTAGTAATTCCAATTTCAAAATATAGAAGTCATATTCCAATTTTCCTTATCTACAGCTCACGTAAGTAGCCCCACAATCATTATTAAAACAATGGAAATTAAAAACCAACAATAAGAAATACCATAAACTCTTCCTAATAATGATCTTAGTAAAATTAAAACAAGTATTTTATTTCAAAGGCATTTTTCTTTTCCTGATATACAGGATTCATTTGTGGTCTACTTCAGCAAATACTCTATTACATTTTTAGTGAAATTTCTGACAGGAACAAAAGTTTTGTTAAAGGCTGATATTTTCTCTTAATATATAAGATGTAACTTAAGTTGGAAACAAATAAAAAAAAAAGCAAACAAAAGAGAACTCCAAATCTACCCACCCTGAAACATCTTTAAATTAGATAAAACCAGAGAACCATAAAAACCAAAATCTCCACCAGTCTTCATCAATAAACTTCTAATCTTATTGAAAGGTAAGGAGTCAGCTCAGTTTATGTTCCTCTATGCCTTTCTTTTTTTCTGCTTGACTTTGCAGTAAATTTCACTGAGTTGTTCTTTCTAATATCATTTTTCTGGGAACTAAATGGTGGTCATAATGACCATTGATGGCAAAATAGTCAGTTTCTTCTAACCTTGGGTAAAATGTTAACCAAAGATCTAGAGTTCAAAGAGTTTTCTTCATACTTTTGCCCAGATACGCTAATCCAAATTTTCTACTGACTGAAATATTGGGAACTCCTCCAGCTGAACTGTACCTATATGACCACTTGAGCAACTGTTTATAACAAAAAATCACAACTTTACAGTCTTTTGCATACTAAAGCTCTAGTAACTGTCTCTTTTAATCATCTCTTTATCACTTTATTTAAGTAAACTCTAACTCTTAGTAACATAAACAGACAGATTTTATATGCCATGCCCTCACATAGATTACTTCCATGCTTGTTATTTAATATTATTTCCCCAATATCGTACATGACAAAAATTTCCCACAAAAGATATATTTTATTCTCCCTGTGGCTGCTGGGAGATTGCTGACAGCAGAAAGAAAAACTGTTAATATTTCTCATATAGTTGGACATAGAATCCCTTTTTTCAGATTTAAAACATTTTAAATGTGAGATTAAAGGCTGAAAAGTACAGAATTAAAAATAATTGCACAAAAAAATCTGAAACATTTCTAACAATTGTAAGCTAAACTGGAACCAGAGCATTTTTTTCAAAGTCTGCTACAACAGGTTAGGTAAAACTGGTTTTGGAGTATAAAATAATGAAAGAAAAGAAGAAAAGGCCTGAAGAACTATGTAGCTCTATAACCTGTGCAGGGGGCAAAAGGTTAAGCATTCATTACAGTACTACATTTTCAATTGTATTCATCAAAGCAGTTAATGGAGAGTTTTTGGTAGAAATTGCTATTTAAATGAAAACCTCAAAACTTGCAGAACAACAGTTGATTTTGTTTTGCATATACACATACATGTAAGAAGTACACATTCTTTTCAAAATGTATTGTACTGTTCCTGATCTTAAGTTTTAGCAGTTAAACCATTTTTATTACCTGATATTTAAAAGAACCCCACCTCTTTCTCTCACATGACCTGATAAATAACCTTGGAAGAGCATATCAACTATCTTTGTACTTACATTAGACAGATGGGCCAGTTCTATCTCCAGGAAAGAATCTGTAGTTTTGGGCTCGGGTCGTATAGTAACAACAATGATTTTTGAATTAACAACGGTAAAATTCCTGGGGGGAAGAAAAAAAAAAGAAAAATGAAAGATTTAACTTAGTATGAGGTTAAATGAGCCTTCTGATATTACAGTTAAAGAAGTATCTCATGTCTATTTTCTGTGACATTAGTTGACAAATATTCAGGGAGAAAATATATTTGATTGGAAGTGGTGAAAACATTTACATGTTACCAACCGTATCCGACACATTAAAGACCGAAGAGCAACAATGGTGGCAAAAGTGTCATCCCTTAAAGTACAATTTACTGATTAGAAGGGTGGATTGATGACACAAACATTCTGTCAATGTTTGAATGCGTATCTTTTGCTTCCCTCAACATAGACCCACTAGCTATGTTTTATAAGAGACAGTCATTTTTCTTCCAAAGTGCTTTGTTGGACTTTTTTCTGATTGTTAACTGTAAAATTGTGAAGATGGGTGAATGCAATGAGAGATTCTATAGTTCTGTTGATTCTGTGCTCATGAAAAAAACTACCTGCTTCCAGTTTTTGATAAACCAAAGCATTTGTTCTGTGAGTGGGAAACTTCATCATCTAAATATGTTTAAAAAAAAAAATCCATAGCTGTGCCCTGACTTAAATAATTTTTTTCTCATATTTATGAGATTAGACTTGGTCTGATGTTATTGTACCACCAGGCTATTCAAAATAATTTTCTATTAATTTCTCTACTTCATCGTCAGTCTCTCTTGTCACTGAAAACATGGGTCACTATGTTTTGTAGCTACCTTTATAGGTCACATCTAGTATTGCGAAGGTTATGCTAATAAAGGCATAAAGACATGTTGACATGATATTCATGTCTCAGTTCCTTGTTTCTTATGACCCTGTCAGGCTTAGAAGAACCATCAGTTATCAGCCTTACTGCTTCTGATGATCATTACAGAATTTCCTTTCTACATAATGCTGCTTTCAACACCTTCTGCTGATGACACATAAACAAACGAAATCTCAGAGACATGTTCACAAGTAGACGTTATCAAAGAAGAAACTAGTCAGTTTAGTTATAATTATAATAGACAGTATAAATAATCTTTTGTTGTTGTTATTATTGTTTAATTACTTATTTTCTCTAGGGCGATGGTATTTAGGAGAGGATTCTATTTTTCTGAATCATCAAAACAGGAATTGCCATGGCTACAGTAATAGAAACTTAACTCAGAGGACTTGTTACTCAGCACAAGGAATGAAATTATTCTTCTGGGGAAAAGTATGAATTCTAGTCCAATTTTACTCAGCCAAATCATATAATGGAAATATAATGGAAATGGTTTTCTGTTTTTCTTAATTACTAACTTAATTTCTCTAACTGATCGTGACAGGTAGAAATAGAACTTACTAGCTATTAAAAGATTTTTTCCATTTTGGAAATTCAAATAAGCTAATGTAAATACTGAAAATTCAGTACTTGATCACAGTCAGTCTTTGTGATTGAGAAGTATTTTATTGCTGTATCTAATTTTGGTACAGGTGTGATGGTTCTAGGGCGAGATCCAGAAGAACAATTAAGGTGCCTAGGTTGTAACCTTGGTACATCAATTTTGCCTCAGCCTCACTAAAAATCCTACCAATCCACTTACATTCTCAAGAGTTCCTAGCAGACTGTTTCACCAGAAAATAAATGTACCTGCCTACATCGCTGTGAAATGAAATCTGCATCATTCATTGCTGTCCTGTCTGGGCTGAGTTGCATATCTCGTATTTAACTGTTTAGATAGACCCTGGATGAATGCAATCTGGCAAGTATGTTCTAAACTCATATAACACGTTAAGATGTCACTGAATTCAAACTCAAAATTGTAGTCACAAGAATTTCCCTCAAAACCACTGGTGCAGTGCCATTCATAACTTTGTTGAAGATAATCTTTTATATAGCAGCTTAGTGCTGAGAACACTTATTCAGGAATTTAAATAATTAGCTTTTACAAAATGTCCCAGGAGGTGGAATATGTGAGTTTCAGTCCCTCTCATATTGGGAACGACATAGAATGGGAATGACCTATCTCACAGTTCCTGGGCAAGTGACTTAGCTTATAGCTTTTTTATAACAGGTGGAGAGTGACTTCACCATTACCTCTCTCTCCTTAATAAAATAAAATAATAAAAAAAAAAAACCCTAAAATTTATCTTTAATGAGAAATGAACTTGTACAGGATAGTGCTCCACTGACTGTCCATAAAAATGCACACCAGGGTCAAATTTTGAAATCAATTACTCAAAAAATATATTAAATTCCCTGGGAACTATGGTTGAACAAATCCTTGAAGATTCAAGATAACGAAGTTTGATTGAGTAAAGGCTTGAGAAGAACTTCCAGAGCTGCTGTCCTAGTGTTTTTTTCCTGTCTGAACTAATAACAATATTAATAAAATCGTTATTTTACTAAGCTCTTTTTCTACCTGAGTATACTTTTTGAGAGTATTCTTTTATATAAGGGTATACATACTGATTCTGTGTGATATGAAATTCAAGTTTTCTTTTTTTTTAAAGTGACTCTATGTTGCTCAAGAAAAATGAAGTTATGAATAAAGTATGTTGTTGTCTCAAGAGAGCATGAAAGAAGTTATAGTTCAATGTGTAGATGTTGTATAAATTACAGAAAAATTATGGATGCTACAGCAGTAATACTATACAGTAAAACCCTGCCTGAGGTAGTCTGTCCTCAGTTTAACAAAACTGACCTAGGGAATTTTAAGGGCCTTTTTTGGCTATACAACACCCAAAGGAGGGGGTTAGGAATGATGTTTCAAGTGGGGAAAGAGAACATTTCAATGCAGGAAATTATAGCAGGAAAAATATGGTAGTTGTTTAGGTGACAGGAAAAAAGCTTGCTACAGCAAAATCATTGATTCTTTATTTGTTCTTATTTGTTAAAGGAAAAGTTAAAAACTATCTTACAGTATGGTAATATGTAATGTATTCCTTCAGAATGCCCAGGAGAGGAAATATATATAATATCTTTTAGATGAGTATTATACAAAGAATCAACTTCCCATGAACGTAACAATAACATAAACATGCTCAGGGATGCAAGAGCTATGGAAATAATATTCAGTCTGTAGTGCTCAAAATATTCAATATTTTGAGATATGGTTTAAAAAAACCCATATGACGTTGCAAGAACAGAGCAGTGCAGCAAGGTATATTAGGAAATAGAAGCAGATGAAGTTTATTTACTTGTGCATGGAAAAGAAAATTCTATTTTGATAAGGAAGAATAAAGTACTTTCTTTTGCCTAACTTCTTGTTTAAAGAGTCCTGGCAAAATTCTTTGAATAATATACATGTACCTCTAGGATTAAACACATTGTCCAAGAAGAATTACATATTACTGTAATTGCCAAGTTCTCATCTCATACTATGTTTATAAGACTTACTTTTAACAGACTCTATGCCAGTAAAAACAAGACAAATCAAGCCCATATGGTAAAATGCACCTGATTTCAGAGTTTATGAAATACAGCATATAGGCTGTCCTAGATAATGAAATCCTCATTTTACTCACAGAACACCTGTGATGTACCAGATGGGGATTCTGCGGTTAGGTGCTTTGAAAGATTTTCCCTAAAGATATACTGAGATATTATTTGTTTGTTTGTTTGTTTGTTTATTTTAAACAAAAATGTTCCTTGTGATGATGCATAAGCTTGCATACCTTTTAGTGCTGATATTAAGGAATGTATGGGAATGTGTGTCTTGTTTGTTCTTCTGAAAACTACAAAAAACAAGTGTCATACAATCAAATATTTACCTTACTCTCACCCTAACTCCTATAAAGCTAGGGACTGAAATCACACAGGAATTGGTAAAGCTTTCTGGATATTTAACTGCAGCCAGTAGAAATCATCTGTTTTATCAGGTTGTCAAGTTATAAATGATGTGGCCTTTGAACACAAGCATGAGACCATTTTACTTATTTTACCTTGGCTTATTCTTTTGTTTATCTTTATTCCCACCATTAACATATTTTGTCATACATGCTTGTCCAGAATGCTTTTTAAATTCATACATTGTGTGTAGCTACCACACTTCTAGGTATCATATGAAAACTAGATGATGTTACCTCCCTTTACATTTTACTTGCTTTCACATTTTACAGTGTTTGCTCCATACACAATGCTATTGTGGTGAAGCATTTCACTATGTTAAGCACTAATATGGTTATCACAATAATCCTTATTACAGTTAAATACGATTAGTACAAATAGTAATTAATATAAACCCATGTAAGATGAAAGTTTTTCATTGCAAAATGTAAGCAAAGAAAAATAAACCTTTTTCAAATGCAGTGGGATGTACAGAAACCTACACTTCATTCATGTACCTGAATGACTGTAAAATGATAAACCACCCCATAATAAATGCCTTTAAAACCTGCATTGCAGTTCTAATTCTTGAAAAGAGTATAATAGCTCAGCAAATTCAGCGCTAACCACAATTGCAGCTTTTTTCCAATTCAGAGTCCCATCTGAATGAACATTAAAATGGTTTAAATGAATTCAAACGTGATCAATAGTATTTGATATCTTCATCAATGACATAGACCGTGGGATTGAGTGCACCTTCAGCAAGCTTGAAGACAACACCAAACTGAGTGGTGCAGTTGATAATGCTAGAGGATGCCATCCAGAGGCAAGCTTGACAGGCTTGAGGAATGGACCCATGTGAACCTCATAAAATTCAACAAGGCCAAGTTGCAAGGTCCTGCACCTGGGTTGAGGCAACCCTCAGTATCAACACAGGCTGGGGAATGAAGGGATTGAGAGCAGCTCTGCTCAGAGTGACTTGGGTGTAGTGGTGAATGAAAAGCCAGACATGAGCTGGCAATTTGCACTCGCAGACCAGAAGGTTAGCTGTATCCTGGACTGTATCCAAAGAAGCGTGGCCAGCAGGTCAAGGGAGGTGATTCTGTCCCTTTACTCTGCTCTGGTAAGACCCTACCTGGAATATGGCATCCAGCTCTGGAGCTCTCAGCACAGGAAAGACATGGACGTGCTGAAAAGGGTCCAGAGGAGGGTCATAAAACTCATCAGAGGGATGGAACATCTCTCCTGTGAAGGAAGGCTGAGAGAGTTGGCATTGTTCAGCCTGGAGAAGAGAAGGCTCTGGGGAGACCTTATTGCAGCCCTTCAGAACTTCAAGGGGGCTTATAAGAAAGATGGGGACAGAATTTTTAGCAGGGCCTGTAGTGACAGGACAAGTGCAATGGTTTAAAATGAAAGAGGGTAGATCTAGATAAGACATAAGGAAGAATTTTTTTGTGATGAAGGTGTTGAAACACTGGAACAAGTTGCACAGAGAAGTTGTGGCTGTCCCATCACTGGAAGTGTTCAAGATCAGGTTGGACGGGGCTTTGAGCAACCTGATCTAGTGGAACATGTCCATGCCCATGCCAGGTGGGTGGATTAGGTGATCTTTGAAGGTCTTTTCCAACCCAAACTGTTCAATGGTTCTATGATTCACAAGAATAAGAAGTTTGAAATTGTGCCACTTTTGAGGTACTATTTAAGGTCATGAGATGAAATGTTCAATATGATTGCCATGGGCAAAGAAATCCAGCATGTTATATTTTCTGATGAGGTAAGAGAGCTAAGCTGTAAAAGTTTGAGTATAACTTTATTATAAATATTAAAGAAGTGCAAGGAAGTATTGAAGCGCTGTACTCTGAACAAAGAAGAGACTAGAGGTACCTGGGAATATGAGTTATATTTTTATATCACAGATTAATAATGACTTTTATTCCTTATTCACATACATATGAGAAAGAAATAGTGACTGTTTCCTTTCCTTGGGAAGCTGAGAATTTAATTCAAAATAATATAGAATGTATTCAGAGGCAAAGTGGGATATCTTCATATTTGAATTTCTACAGACAATTTATGAATAGATATACATAGGTTATTAGACCATTTTGCTTTAGAAGCTCAAAAAACCTCCTTATGAACTGAATTGTACAGCAAAATGGTCAAATTTGCTGTGTAAATCAGTAACCAGCTGAAAGTAGAACAGGTAAAAGCAAAAAAAAATTGGGAACTGAGATGCACTTTCTCATAGTACATAGCACTTAGCTGCTGTACTTTTATGTCCCTGTTCTGCCCCTATTCCTGCTACTTGGGGTGCTATTGTTTCTAGGGAAAATCTAGTAAGGCCTGTAAATCTCACTTTTCTAATGGATTAAACTAAAGCCCTGTAGGGAAGTAGGGAAATGTGATCTGGTGTCTTCCTAATTACTATCCTTTCTAACTATTGTGAATTCATTAGCAGCTATTGTGACACAATCCACACCCTTTTTCTTTTACTGTAAAAGGACAATAGTAGACCAATCGTGCACAGGATCTTGTGAAATAAGATAGTATTAATGGACTGTGAAATGATCTTAACCATTAATTTGAGAAGGGGGGGGGGAAGTTTACTTCCAAATTTTTTGTTATCAAGTACAGAAAGGAAAAAGTGAAACAAGAGACTCTTTTATTTCCTTATGAATGTGTATGGCCCTCATAACTGACATACCACAGCTCTTAGGTGTATGCCTGCCTTGTTTCTAAAATGTATCCTCTCTATAGCTCTGCTGACTCTTCTAAATACAACTTGCACTGAAAAAGTACTTGGAAAACTACTTCTAACGACTTCTGTAGAAGCAGAGCAGACAACCTTAGTAAATCAGGTTATGATGCCATGGCTAGATCACTTGTACTAAAGAGACAAACAGTAGTTTGAAGCACAAGTGTAAGTAGACTGAACATTAATGTACTTCTAATTGAACATTTACGTAATTAAGCCTAATATAGATTACATAAAATATAAACTAAGCCAATTTGATAAAAAGTCTATTTCCATCATACAAAAGACTAAGAATGAAGGAAA
Source organism: Phaethon lepturus (assembly GCF_000687285.1). Taxonomy (NCBI): domain Eukaryota; kingdom Metazoa; phylum Chordata; class Aves; order Phaethontiformes; family Phaethontidae; genus Phaethon; species Phaethon lepturus. Next base: position 18,624 of record NW_010549591.1, on the reverse strand, counting down.
GAAAAAAATACATATATGTATTTTAGATAACAGGGGAAAAAAAATCCAACAATACCAATATGCAAACAGTCTTGGTTGTCTGCTTTTATCCTTACATATAGTTTAGCTATAATCCTGAAATAGTCTAATTTGTATTATATTTGTGAAATTTCTTACCTCAAAGTGGGCAAAATGAGTTCTAAATTTTTGTATAGCACTGCTCCAAGTACAAATACAGTTGATTCATCTAGTTCTGAAAAAAGGAAGACAAAGATTTTTTTTTTAAACTCTCTCTCTCAAGCCTTCATCAGCATAAAAAACCTGTGAATACCATTTATGTTTCTAGTAGAAATTTTATTTTAAATAAACCATAATAATTTTGAATTATATCCTGGAAATCTGTCATAAAGATGTAGTACTGTCAGGAATATATCAAAAGATTTAAATCACTGAAAATCACATTTTCAAAAAATCAATTTTGGGTACTGACATCCATGATAGTTCATTTACATTTATAATTAAGTATCCTCAAAGATTGTCTTCAGAGTTTAATGCCTAGCAGGTAAATTCTCTAATGTCAGAGATCTGCACTGCAATGGTAAATTGTATCTGAAGGCAGGGTAATTTGCCTGCTGAGCATCCTTGGTAAAAGTTAGGTCACCTGTTGGAATGGCCCAGTCTGTTGGAGTGGAACAGCTTCAGGGGATTCAGCAGAGCTGCACTTCAGGTCACCTCATACCGCCACAGATACACTCTAAGCATTGGCTTAATGCCTAGGATTTCTGTAGCGCTTTTTGTTCAAGATGCTGATGTTCAAGATGTGAAATTAAGCCACATCATTTCCCTCTGGGATAAGCTGTGGGTACTGGATTTCTTTTGAAGACAGATAAAATAACCACTTCTATATCATACCGTTGTCCAATAAGACAAAGATTCTGAGTTCCCTTGTTAAAGTTAATACAAAATTAACATGCTGATATGCTTCTTTACCTGTTGACATAGGGGTGAAGATATTTTTTGGAATGACAACCCTGTCTTCTGAGTTTCGTGCCCAATCAACCATTCCTTTTCTTCCTTTCATGGGGAAATTGATGTCAGTTAAAACAGATGCAGCAGGAAGCTTCTGAATGCTGGCCACTAGTAAGAGAAATCACAAAATCAAATAAAATTACGTTTCATACTTTAAAGCATCATACGATAACAGTACAGCAATAACAAAAATGATTAATAATACATTTCAAGTAAAACAGGAATTTATAGGACATTAACTGGCACAGAAAGTGTAATCTTCTGTTTATTATGCAGTTCTACCATGGAGTAATTGTGTGGCATTGATCGTATCATTTGTCAGCCAGATTCTGATTAAGTTTCTTAACAGGGATTATTGAATGTACTGGCTTATACCCTGAAATTCACACATAAGGACATTGTTGTGTCTTCAAGCAAATTCTAAAATGATCAAATGTGACAAGGAAGAGGATGCTGCAAATTGCTTTGGGAAACATCACTGCTAGATGCAGCCTAATGAAGCAATAACAGAGCTTTTATCCCCTATACGGGCACAATTTCAAGATAGACCCATTAAGGAGATTCACATATTAAAAGACCTCATTGTTTCCACGCAAATGAGAATAATGCGGTATAGCACTCGATTTCTTTTCCTTGAAAGAATAATCCCCATTCTGAATTTGTAATTATATTTTTTCTTTCTAAAAAAAATCCACCACCCCCCAACAATTTCACTATTAGGTATCAAATCTAATAATAGGCAGTTTGGAATTTTGTTTATTCATTCCCATTTTCTCTCTGTTTTCTAACTCAACTATTATCTGGAAATCAGTTTCAGCTTTGCTGTGAAATCTAACTATGACTCCATGGCAACACCATCAGTGTCTGGGAAGACTCAAACTACTTTTAAGGAACTGACAGGACTGCAAGTGTTTACGTACACTCAGAGAGATGAAAAACACCACATTTGGAACGCTAGCTCTGTTCTTAATGTAAGCTGTGTTGATAGCCATTTCCTGTGCAATGCTCTTCCTAATCAATTTATGAAGAGGCTAATGTAGTTGGAAGGGTTCGGACAATCAGGACTATACTTTGATCTGCATAATGATTTCACTGCAAGGACTCTGCAAGGCAGTTAAATATGAAGACAATGGGGGACAGCTGTAAAAGCAATCAGAACAGCAAAATTAAAGTAGAAAACCATTAGGTGTCTCATCAGTGGATTTGATTTGGAAGGAAACGGTAATTCAAGTCCAAGAGAAGAGGAAAATTAAGAGGTTAACAATATTAACTCTACAAATGTATTCCTTGATAACTGACTCTTAGTTTCAAATTAGACTGGTTACGTATTATAGAATCACATTAGTGAGGTGCTACTTGAGGTTATTTCAGGCTTTCCATTATAAAACTATCATCAGGGCTTTACAATGCTAGTTACAATCCCCTCTGGGCTGAAATTGGCAAATACATTCCCAGCCCCAAAGGGATGCTTAATCTTGTGAATTTTCAGGTGGTGTGTGGAAGGAGAAGTGTTCAGGTGTTTCAGAATTACTGGAGCATAAAATGGATTGTGTGTTTTCACATGCAATCGATGGTTATACAGAATATATTAACATTGTAAAAATGGATTTTTTTCCATAGTTCTTAAAATCTAAAAAGAATTTTATTTTCCACATAAATAAAAATTAAAGCCACAGTTATTTAGTTTTCAAAATTAAATACAGCCTGTATAAGACAATATTGATTTTTTCATTTGCACAGTATTTATCTGTGTATCTACCTATCTGTCTATCTAATTAGCTAGTAGAGCCTTAATATTTCATCCACCTTTCAGATGACAGTTCCCTTTATTGAAATAGGAAATCAATGTTATACAACAGAATTCACTTTGCAAAACAGAAAACCACTTTAGGAATGTATAGACAGTGAGGGTCTAGGATAGTACCTCTCCAGGCTCTGTCTCTCTCTGTATGTTAAATAAGGCCATTCATCATGGTACTTAAGCACTACTTAGAACCAAAGTTTCCAAAATATTTGTTAATATTTAGGTGATGAATAACACAAAACCTAAACACAAATGCTAAACATTTGGTTTATTGCTTATATGCAATAAATATAAACATTTATTGGAAAGCGTTAGGTTTATAGTTGGACTCAATGATCTTAAAGCTCTTTTCCAACTGAAATGATTCTATGATTCTATATATTCCCATTCACGGTTCAGACAAGTTTTTCTTCTACTCATGATCAAAAAAAAGTGTTTCTATTTAATTTCACACAAGATGCAACTTTAACATCCTGGTGATTTTGAATCTCTGCATAGACAGAGTACACAGCACATATAAACCAATAATTGAAAAAGATTTGCCAAAATGCTTTTTTTATGTCTTGCAAAGTCTGCCTCTCGCAGACCCAGAAAGATTATTTGGTCCTTCTTTAGCCACTTTGATGAATGATTCCAAGAGGATGTGCCTACTAATTTCCAACATGGCACTGATGTTTGAAGGTGTAAGATAATTTAATGGAATCTGATTGGAGGCAGCTAGTTCAGTCCATCAACATGGCCAGGTGGACACATGAAACAGTTCCCACCTCTTCAATACCACTGTGAGCTGTATTTTATGTTTTTAAAAAGCTGATATTCTTATTAAACTTTAGTCTACAACTCATTTCAATGAGACCTTGGTGCTTGACCAGCTATATTTCCATTGTGAAATGTGACTTTACTGCTCTCTAACTCAGTTTTAATATACAGCATGAAATAATTATTTATTGTGAGCATGAAAATCAACAGACCTTTTAAAGGGGAGTGTGCATAATTCAGGTTTTGGGTCATTCATATGTCAGAAACTCAAATATCAGTTTCTTAAACATAGATAGTAAGACAGAATGACATATTCACTTTGTACTTTATTGTATTCTTTTTATGTTAGGTTTGTATTAGAAAAAAAAGCTCCAAATACTGGAACCCAAATGATTCAGTTCTGCAATTGCCAAACAAACACTTTGTCTTCTCATTTGAAAAAAACAAAAGCTGCATTTTTTTTTTTAAATTGCTATGCCAAAATATCATGTCCTGAATTTGTAAGATAGAACACTAGCCAAAGAGGACATTTACAGGCACTGGGGCAGAAGTATTTTTGCTTGTTTGTACACACACAGAAGTTGTATATACTTCTGTATATAGAAGTATAATACTGGAAAAACAGTCAATGAGAATATTAATGAAAATGAGACAGTAAGGTGGAAAAAAGATTTAAAAAGAGAAGAAAAAAAATTAAAATGAAAATTATCTAAGCAGAAGTTGAAGAAAATCTGCATGTGTAATTTTAAATTAAGGAAATTTAAAATATAAAATTTCCTATATACACCATACACAGCATGTCTTATTGTCTCAGATAAAATAATATTTGAGTTATTGCAGTAATACATTCTTCTGTTATAATCTGATTATATTTTCTTGCATTGTTTATGTTAAAGACATAATACTGGCAAGTAACCTGCCTGGTCATTCCTCAGATCATTCTTACAGTTTGCACATACCCTGCTGTAGACAAAATTAATCAAAACTTTTCCAATATGGAAAATTCTCATTTTTATTTATTTGTATTATGGCAATTCCTATGATTTTCCAGGCATTGCTCAAAAAAAAAAAAAAAAACAAAAAAAACCCCCAAACAGATAAAAAAGAAGATGCAGAGCTTGTTTTAATTCAAAAAAATTCTTTGCTTTTGACCTAGCAGCATGAACCAGAAATGAAAAAGCCACCCAGAGGGCTTTTGGCAGGAAAAAACTTAGAGGCAGAAAGTTTGAATGTAGAGAAACAAGTTTAGGGTGCAGAATATGTTGCACTCTCATTCTCTGGCCAGCCTCTCTTGTTGTGGCTCCTATATACTGTCAATTACAATTTTAATGAGATACCCAAAGGTTAAAAAAAAAAATGTAGCAAAAGGAATCTCATCCATGGTACTTGACTGTACTCAACATCTGAAGAATGCAGGAGGTAGAATATAATATTTATTTTTTTCAAAAAACAGCAACATCATACTTCTGAATCATGCAGGTGAAATCTATGCCCTAGATGGAAGAAAACCTCACCTAGCTATAAGCTGGAATACAGGAGAAAAAGCCCTTATTTTAGAATTCTTTGAGCATTCTTTTGATTCACATTGGTATAAATTACAAGATAGTGATTCAATTACACATAAAAACACATACATATTTGATGACTCCATAATAATTATTGATTCAGAAAAATCTATTTAAGTAGACTAGTCTAATCAATTTAGTGATTGCTTTGACACTTAATGGATTCATTTTAATATCCTTTACAAACACATCTCCTTTTGCCTTTATTTCATTTTCATGTTGCAGTTGCAGACAACTTGTTCAATACCATTTTACTGAAAATTTCAGAATTTGTAACTGTTAACTGTTCTTGCTTACTAAGTAAAATAAAATATCTTTGGAACTGATTAACTCCAAACTCATAGGAATGGTTAATTTTCCATGACTATCCAAATGAGCTGATTACACACAGTAATATGTGAATGATATTTAAACAGTTTATTTGGAGCAGCAAAAAGTGGTAAATTAATGTGTCAAGAAAATTCTGAGCAAAATAAAAATTGTGTGGTTCTTGTATGCTGGCCCTTTGTATCTCATGACCTAGAATAGAAAAGCTGAAATGTATTGCTATGGTCCCTATAACCCTGAATGAGTTATAAGCTGCCTAGTGTAACTTCCAGTAGCTCTCTGAGTGAACTGGGTTGCTAAATAATAAAAGATAAAGCAACCAAATAAGTGGCATGAATCATCTTCCCCTTCTCTTTACTATCCACCCATTAGCCTCCTGTGTTGAACAAAAACTGGTAACATTTCAGAATCAGCCCCCTGAATAATATTAATCACTTTAGAACAGGAAATCAGGTTCACTGAAAGGCATGACAGAAAAATAACTGGATGTTTGCTCATGATCTAAACACAACTTCAGCTCTCACAGCAGAGATTTATATTTTAAAATTACAATGCAAGCCAAATTAAACAGTTGATCCCTACCCTTATCAAAGACTGAACCAAAACCTTTAGAAAAGCTGTTCGAAATCTGAGTCTGAATTCTGTAGCATTCACATATTTTCAAAAGAGGATACAACACTTGTGGTGATTGTCCTTTCTTATAAGTGATAACATCCTGCGTTTGTTGTATTTTACAGCACAGTAACTATGTTGATCCCTAATTTACAATCACTTAAGATACACAGGAATAGTATCGACCGAATTGAAAAACCAGATACAGAAATCTATGGGATTAGCATAAGATGTCAACTTCTTAACCCTCCGTCAGAACAAGAAAGTAGAATTCTGAATTCGAGTGCCTTTAGTCACAGACAACAGAGAATGGCTATGCATATCAGCAGCATCATTCTCTCTTTTCCCATTCTATTTTGATTTGTCCATTAACAGCATACAAGACATATATTATTCAGCAGTTAGTCAACTTGAGTTCATCGTACAACAGGTTTTGATTTTTCAGACAGAAGATATTATACTGCCCTTCTGGGACAGCTAATGCTAAATTAATTTCTGGGTGCAATAGTCATGAATAGAACTGCCACTATCACAGATGTTCAGAATAAAGAATATGAAAGGATTTTTGTGTTAAAATTCATAATACTGAGTATTTCTGCAAACATCTCTGTTAAGAAGACCTAATTAAAATCATCTTTATACATTTTAGAATTATTCTGTTGACCCTAAATGTAAAACATTTGGTTTTTTGTAGAATAACTAAGCTTATTTAAGTCAGCTCTTGTTGAGTACATGGGAAACAAAGTCTTGCCTGGCTCATCATCAAAAAGCCAGATGGACATATTGAAGCTGATATTCAAAACAGATTTGCTCTATCCCCATCATTTTAAAGACATTTTGCAACAAACACAAATGGTGAAACCCCGTTATCAAGAAGACCAATTTGTGTATCCCAAAATTTGCTATGGAACGTTTCACCTGAGCAGGCCTGACGATCTTTAAAATCCTTATCTCAGTACAGACATAAATCCACTTCATACAGTCCACAAGATTATGTATAATAGAAAGACTGCGGTGAAGTGACATCCTCTTATACGAACATAGGAAGAACAACTAGGTAATTTTCCCTCTGCAAATAACACCCATGAAATCTCCCTGCAGTGAACCAACATCAAACAAAGGTCAGAAAAATGCTCCTAAGAAATTATAACTTAACAGATCTACTACCTCTTAAGACTATCAACACAGAAATGGTGTCTTAAATTAGAACTTTGTTATGCCCTACTGCTCCATGGCCAGGCAAGAGTGGGATGTCCCTAGAAGCCTGCTGTGCCCTCGCAGCCCTGAAGCTCAGCAGCCCATGGCAGCTACCCTCCAGCTATTCAAACTTTGGACTGCAAGACATACTTCTCGTATAGGCAGAAGTAGAAGTAGCCATTTCATAGATATTTTCACTAATCATGCATGTGAAAATTTCTACACTAAACAAGCCAATTTCACATGTTCTGCATGTGTCCTTCCTTTGCTGTCAAGCAACATGTGCCTTAAATGGGCTTGCTGTTTGAAAGTTAAGAATAATGCTGCAGGTTAAGCAAGATGCTACCTTAACAGTGACCTCTAAATATTTCCCTTCTGTATTCCATAGACAATGCAATGGGGAAGAGAGGTACCTGTTACCCTTTTTGTTGTAAAAAAAATGATTTATCACTGATAAGCACCTTAGGGACCTAGTGAACTCATTTCTGTTTTAAGCTTGCAAGCTACTGCAGTCCTTTAAACAATATGAAGAATAAACACATGAACAGTTACATAACAGTATGATGTCTGAATATGCTCCCAAAAGCCTGTAACAAATGCTAGCAATACAACACCATAACAGTGATGTGGCCAGTATAACATTTAGGACGAGTTAGAAAACAGCATAGCTCCAGACAATAATCAGGATGCACTTAATAAACACTCAGGTCTCTTCTGCTACTTGTGTAATTAAAAAAAAACAAAAATTATAAACAGCAAGCAAATGTTTCCTGTTGGTTTTCCATAATTTTGTTTTTCAGTACCAAATTATGTATTTCAGGAACAACTCAAGAATATAGTAATTTCAAAGACTCATGAGATATCACATATGCATATGCATTCTCTTGAATGGTTTCTGATTGCACATTTCTTATGATAAAAAAATCTGTCTTGATAAAATTAAAATAAGTAAATAAGATTACAATTCTTCTTTATCCAAACCTTTCTTTGTTCCAGGTGTGTAAATAAAAATGGAAAATAAAAAATTAAAAGCTCAAACAGTAACTAGAGCATTAAGAACCGGTGTTATGGACAATAAAAACTTTCTTAAAAAAAGTAAAATATGGAAACTATTAAAGTTTACTGCCTGAAAGTTAGTGTGTAGGAATGGCTATAGCATCATAGAATTTGTCCATATTCCAGATGCTACTTCTGCATGTTCCCCTAGGGGAAAAAAAAAATCTTAACATTTTTACAATTTTTTAATCATCTTATTATTTACTTACTACTAATGCACACTGGAAGATGAATAAGGCTATTTGCAGCTGGCCAATGTGGAATGTAAAGAACAAAATCACTTTTAAATTTGCAAATCTGAATCATAAGTTTGAAGAAAATCCAGCTGAACTAGTGAAAATATAAACATTTTTTTTTATCAGCAGTCAGAATAAAATGTATTCTCATGATAAATGGAATGATTCCTAAAATATGCAGTTATTAGGAAAAATGCTTTATATGTGCTTGTTTCGACTGGCATAGAGTTAATTTTCTTCATAGTTGGTAGTATGGGCTTATGTTTTGGATTTGTGCTGAAAACAATGTTGATAATTCAGGGATGTTTTCATTATTGCTGAGCAGTGCTTACACAGAGTCAAGGCCCTTTCTGCTTCTCACCCCACCCCACCAGTGAGTAGGCTGGGGGTGCACAATGTGTTGGGAGGGGACAAAGTTGGGACAGCTGACCCCAACTGACCAAAGGGACATTCCATACCATACATCGTCATGCTCAGCATATAAAGCTGAGGGTAGAAGAAGGAAGGGGGGAATGTTTGGAGTGAGGGCGTTTGTCTCCCCAAGTAATTGTTATGGTGTGATGGAGCCCTGCTTTCCTGGAGATGGCTGAACACCTGCCTGCCGGTGGGAAGTGATGAATGAATTCCTTGTTTTACTTTGCTTGTGTGTACAACTTTTGCTTTTCCTATTAAACTGTCTTTATCTCAACCCACGAGTTTTCTCACTTTTAGTTTTCTGATTCTCTCCCCCATCCCACTGGGGAGGAGTAAGTCAGCAGCTTTGTGGTGCTTAGCTGCTGGCTAGGTTTAAACCACGACAACAAAACACAGTAGGAGGTTGTACTTCATCAACTAGAAGACAACTCCATCTTCTGGGAGTTATATTGAAGATGAAAACATGAACAGCCAAAGAGACCCAGAGCCACATCCAAGATACTTTGTGTTTCTGAAAGAGATTTTTTTTTTCATTCCTCTTAGTATTACTGTGCATTCATGCTACTAAGACTAAGGTCTCCCTTAGCAACTCTTGCCTTGTCATAAAGCACTTCTCAAGGAAAAAAAAGAAAGACTCAGCATAAAGCAAGACAGAAGATGGAGGTTGATGCAGGAGGTAGAACAAGTTGGCATTTGTCGTGGTTTCACCCAAGCCAACAAGTAAGCACCACAAAGTTGCTCGTTTATTCCCCACCAAAGGGATGGGGGAGAGAATCAGAAGAATAAAAGTGAGAAAACTCATGAGTTGAGATGAAGACAGTTTAATAGGAAAAGCAAAAGCAATGCACGCAAGCAAAGTAAAGCAAGGAATTCATTCACCACTTCCCACCGGCAGGCAGGTGTTCAGCCATCTCCAGGAAAGCAGGGCTCCATCACACCATAACAATTACTTGGGGAGACAAACGCCCTCACTCCAAACATTCCCCCCTTCCTTCTTCTACCCTCAGCTTTATATGCTGAGCATGACGATGTATGGTATGGAATGTCCCTTTGGTCAGTTGGGGTCAGCTGTCCCAACTTTGTCCCCTCCCAACACATTGTGCACCCCCAGCCTACTCACTGGTGGGGTGGGGTGAGAAGCAGAAAGGGCCTTGACTCTGTGTAAGCACTGCTCAGCAATAATGAAAACATCCCTGAATTATCAACATTGTTTTCAGCACAAATCCAAAACATAAGCCCATACTACCAACTATGAAGAAAATTAACTCTATCCCAGCCAAAACCAGCACAGCATTTAAATGCATGAGTTTTAGCGTTACAGACATAAAGTTTAAAACCATGGTAATACTGAGGGGACAAAGCCACCTGCAATGTTATTTCAGATTGACTGTACAGGGAAGGTGCTGAAACCAAGCATTTTTGAACCACTAAGGTGACTAGAAAAAATGTCTGTGCTAGGGATTCTAGTTGATAGCGAGAGAAAAAGAGTTAGACTGAAGGTAATGTTAAGGTAGTGAGCTCAGAAGATGGGAATGATGATGAAGCTGTCATTAAAGAAAGGGAGAAAGAAGAGCTGAGAGAGAGAGATCATTTATATGCTTATTTATCAGGTTTACTGATGATTAGATATCCACTAAGAACTATTAAAAAGATAGGCAGAGAAGACTTGACAGAGGACAAGGGATCAGTAAGGGGGCAAACAGATATGAAAATCATTAGAAAGTAATTGATAAAAATTTTCTCTCAATGTAACATTGCTTGGGGATGTGAAAAGCAGAGGTAGAATGATTGCTTCCCAGAAATAGTAAATTGAAGCAAAGGAAAGATGGCCGTTGCCTTACCTCTAGGGAAATGACAACTAAATCACATCATTCAGGAATCTAGAAAGATGTAAACTAAGTTATGCAGGATATTGAAAGGTGGCATAAGAAGTGAATTCTCAGGCATGAAGATAGAATATTTGATGTATAAAAGCCACACGCATAGGATACAAAATAAAGCATGTGAATCAATATATGTTTCTAATCACAGCTTTTTGTAGCAGACTAGAAAGAGATGTCTATATATTTTATTATGGAACAGCTTTTTTAATCATGCAAAATGGCATCTTAAATTTCAGATAGAACTATGAACAAATTAAAACTGAGACAACTGTAAATTACTCTGGCAATAGAATCTTAGAACATTAATAGTATGGAAGTGGCTAGTGAATCCTAAAAAGTAGAGCCTGATTAAAAGCCATATCATACAAAACAGTAGATATGGAGGAAATGCTTGCAGGTGCCCCTCATTTTGACAACAGTTCACCAAGCATGTACAAATTTCTTCATGTGCCTTCCAGGAAGTGTTCCAATCAGAGCATCTCAGTGTTTTCTTTACACTTTGGCTCCATTAAGACTGAGAAATTACACAGAGCAGCAGGTAAGATCCTCAAAAATCTCAAGGCTGTAGCTATGTTTACTGTCCAGTGTGGTCCCCTCATTACATGCATGTGCAGTTGTTTTCTTTTTTAAAACCTGGCTAATTCAGAGAAAGCATTGCTGGTCTAACACTGCCTGTTGGATTACTGATCTAATATTCTGAGCACTTGAATTAGGAAGATCTGTGTGTAGTCAGGTCCCCCTTTGAAGAGGGGATCCCCATCTGAAGGAATTATAAACCATACCTTCCTCACCATGGATAAGAATATCCATTAGCATTCAAGGCAATCACCATCAAAACCTGAGCTATCTAGAAGGAAAGGAGGACCAAAACTGTATTTCAATATTCATTTGACAACAGGCACAATACATCAGGCAAGGGTTCAGAAGAAAGGCAGGTTTGCTTAACTCATCCCAGATAACTGAGAGATGTGTCACATTAGTGTTTTACTAAATTCTTGACTCTACTAACTTTGAAGAATTCAGTCGTAAGCTTAACATTTCCTGGTCAGCATCAAATTACTTCTCTAGTGGATATCTTCAATTCTGAATTTTTTATTCAACCTGGAGACCAAGCTGTCATAAGCCAGTGCACCCTGTGGCAGACCAATATGCGTTTTTTGTCTCAAACATTTTGCAGTTCTGAGGAAACTACACCTTTCTTGGTACAATGGAGGAAACCACAAAGAAGAACAAGATACTGGCTCCCGCAGAGCAGAGATATGGTGTAGGTGAGAGACACCAAAGCCTGCAGGTGTGCCATTCCCTGTTGCATATGCATGAAGTTTCTTGTAATCAGACAGAGATTGTGGGACTCGGACTGTATAAAAATGACACCATCAGAAGCAAAGGGGGGACCCCCACCACCAAGGAACATCAAGAGGAGCAATGGGACGCCGCTGGATCCACGGGTGGTGATATCTTCTTTGCTGCCTCTCTCTCTCCCCCCATTCCCCCTCCCGCCCTTTGTCGAAGTGTAAAAGACGTGTTGCACGGGACTTGTTTGTTTAGTTGAATTGTTTGGTTAGAGTAGTTGCCATTGAGTTACTTATGTAACCTCATGTCTTGCATTTTGTATTATTAAATTGTTAAATTGGTTGGCTGGTTTAATTTCACCTTAATTCAGTCCAGGGGGATCACGAACTTGGTCGTTGGTCTCACGGGGAAAGAGGTCATCCTGAACGACTCCTTTTGAGCCGCGACACACCCCCATCACACACACACCTCTACAGTTTTAGCTGCCCATGCTCAAAATCAGCTCTGAGATGATGCAACTTTGTAACTTAGATCAGACTACTCTAAGAAGTGGGGGTCCATGCCCCTTCATTCAGGAGCTACACTTAAGCTAAATCAGCTGTGACTGTGCATGGCCATGTATTTTGCTTGTCTGAAACTTGACCTGTGAATTTGGTGTCAAGGTCAAGTGACTCTGGACCTGCCTTTTCACTATGGGCTTGCCTGGACACTACTGGATTATTAGCTGAATAACACCACTGGACTGGATCCTGACCTAGACGCTGTGACTTGACTTCTTGGGTTGACGTCAGGTCTGCCTCATCACTACAGACTTGTCTGGTGATCTGGAATATTATCTGGGCCTGGCTAGCTTCACAGACCTCCTCTGCTCTTCTTGTTTGGCTGCTGTGCGACCTCAGCTTTGCCAGTGAGGCAAAGCATGCCCTGCTGTCTCCTGGTTTCCCTCACAGAGTAGCCCACTCTTGCTTCTCCCTGAACAGAGCACCTGATAAACAGGTGCTGCGATGTCTACCCGGTAAATGTCTTCAAGACAGACTTGAGCAGAGTCATACAGAAAACCTGAAACAGAACTCTTAGAAACATAGGCCTCCTGTGTTTCAGTTTCATGTTCAAGCCATCATTCTAACCATCCTCACAGGAATTCATAACTAGGTCTTTGTTTTCTGGAGGCATGTCTAATTCATCTTGAATGTTCACCATGGAGGAGATAAAATGGATTAAGATTTGCTTAAGGGATTGTAAAAAGTTGTCCTGGGGCACTGTGAAATCTAATTGTCAAGATAATGCACACATGCTTTATTTAGATTGTTTACATCATGCATGGCACAATGAAAACTCAGTAGCTCAGTGGGACATATAGACACTATCCAATACAAGTAGTAAGTAACACTAATTAGACTGAGTTTGATTTACTTGTTCACATTGTAGAATTCTAAATTGACTTTAATAACTCAGGAGAAATATCTCAGAGATATTATGATCATTTCAAAAAAACAACTGCACAATAGGGAGATACTTTAAAAAACGTCTAACTAGAAAATTGGGCCTATAAAGAATGACAGAGCTTCATTATTATGAGCTGTTGTAACATGATCACATGAATCACTATGGCATGTGGACCTTGTGCTCAGCTCTTTTTATCCGATTCTGGTCATCTCATCTCCAGCATCCCCTGCTTCTTCCCTCCCACTCTCCCCAAACGAGAGGCTTTTCATGTTTATCAACGTTGTGCTAGGAGAATCAAAAAGATCGAAGCAGCTAGAAAGGAATGAAAACCAACAGTCAACTAGTCAACTAATTCAAATGTTATACCATTACTGTTTCCCTTGTCTGAATTCAGGTGCCTTACATGTCCGTTAATTTTGAGTGCAGTTGACAGAGAAAGATAGAGATGCCTAATTAGGGTTGCTTGGGTTGCCTCCTCAGGGTTTTAAAAAATTATCTGAATTTTGTATGCGTTGCATAGTGAGATTAAACAGCATTTTAGGAATACTGGATTAATGCTTGTGACCAAGCACATAAAATGAAAGTACATTATTCACAAGCTCAGTGCCAAAGCTAATCATAGAATCTGGTCAAAATATTTAAGTCAAGATATAACATAGAATTATACCTGCAGCAGATCGGCTTCTAATTCTTAAAAAGTTTATTTGTATTCAGACTGAATTTTCAGATGCCCTTACGGTGCCTTCTATTTTGCTTTTACATGCAGTAGAGAACTACTACTTTGCACAGCAAATCTGTAGAAACTACTGTGAATAAGAAAACATCTTCTCTGGTTTTCCTGAGGCACGACAGATACCGTCAAAAGGAGCCATCACCATGCCTGGTTCTACAACATTTGCATTACTAACATATACACTTAATATGACTCTGCTATCTCTTTGGCATTACATACTATCTGCAACCTATTTTCTGCTACAGTTATTCCAATACCAATTTTGGTTTTATTGCTATTGTTATTTCTTTAATTTCTTTTACCGTTCATTGCAGTATGTTTATGAAATATATATTCAGGAACCTCCTAAACTGAAACTATACTGCTTTGGCTAACTAACCCTTATTTCCTGGAAATACTGCCTGTAGATAGAAGTGCTCTAAAGTTAAAATTTGATTCTACAATGTGCAATACTCCAGAAAACACAATTATATCCATGATACAAAGCAGAAAGGAAGAGTTTACTCTAGACTGTTTGCTCATGTTATTTCATAGAAAATTGTGATGAATATCCTGAATGTGAAACATGGAAATAAGAAGCAGGGATGGAATTTTTGTTTTCTACTGAACTACAGTGTTTAGGACCCAACAACACAACACAATTGCTTCAATTAATTTCCTGTACCTGAAAGCACTAACACAGAGTGACTAAATTCACATGCCAGAGAAGTTATTAATTTACTGAAAATTTCTGAAAATTATATTCAAAAAGAATCTATACTTTTAGTCTTGTAAAATCATTCAACATCAAGTATGCTGCACCCAAGTCCAGTTTTGCCATTACTGCTGTGCCATATTTGGGACAACTATTATCTCCACAGTGAGATCTAGGAGATAGCAAGGAAAAAAAAAAATCTTGCCTTTTAATAATATTTGATGACTTACAAATTATAATCCATAGTCAAGGTGGCTTTCCTAGTACAAATTATTCCCTGGAAAACTGAAAAATCAAAGAGTGCCATTTAATACTATACTTTTCCCCCAACATATCCTGATTATATCATTGTTACCCAACAAACAGTATTTTACAGGATGCTGGAAAGAAAATTGCTTTTTTTTTTTCCCCTGTAGTTATTTTCCCCTCTCTGCTCTGTGTAGTTTTTACAGTGCTATGGCTTTTATAGAATATTTTTGATGTGCTAAATGGGTTTTCTGTCCCTAATCCCAAAACATCTAAATAGTGCTTTATTGGAAACAAAACTAACTGCGCCCTGGTGGCAAACATTCATAACAAAATTTCTAAACTGAATGAAAAAGGAACAAAGTTAAGGGTCAGTGTAAGGATGGTCAGTTCTTTGATATTTCAAAGCAGTAACTTTTTTGGACAAGCACAGATGTGGACAGCATAATCTGGACCTATCTTGATACAAACTGTGGCTATTAATTAAGTCTTGATGACTTAAAAATTTGAGTTCTACACTTACACTATGTTTCTTGTAAAGGGACTTTTAAATGGTAATGAAGCATTTTCAAAAGGTGCTCGGTGTCATTCAATAAATGAGACTTTCAGTGCATGTGCTGAGACAACGTACTGGTTGCACTGCTTGGAGCAAGAAAGTAATTGGACATAGAAGAAATTTTTTCCCAAAATTTACACCAATGTTCACATAAACATTAAAAATGGAACTGATGATAATTTAACAGAAGCAATGTAAGAAGTAAAATCAATTAAGTGAAACAGCTAATTTAATCACATTAATAAGACTAAGCAACTTCTATTCAATAATGGTGTATAAGACTGGAAATTGTACACAAGATAGGAGAAGAGGGGAATGGAAGCCCTTAAACAAAACCTGCAAATATATTTTCATAAGTAATTCCTTGGGCTTTTTAATAATGACCTACTATATTTAGTCTGTGTTTATGGAATGTTTACATTATGCCTTTCTTCATTTCTAGTTCTTTCTGTCACAGATTAAATTCAGCCTGGGCCCAAATGATTAAACTGGACAAAGAAACCTCACTGGAACAGTAACTTGACCTGGCTTTTCTTACATTCCTGAGAAAACCCTGGCCACCAACTACAGAATAATTTTCTCCTTTAGTCCAAACCTCAATATATAGACTTGATCTGAACGAAAAAAATCCTATCCATTTAGATACTTCTACTAAATGAAACCATTTCAACATGGAAGATTAAGATGTCAATATAAACACTGAGTCCTAATATTTCGTACCACTAAGAGATTCAAACGATGTGAAGAAACAAAATAGTGATTTGGCAATTTAGCAGTTCTTAGCTTGTCAGACAGCTTGTGATAAATGTCCACCACAGCTGGGAGATAACATAACTTTATTTAAGCTGTTTTAATGGAAGGTTTGGCTTTATTCCAGTGAAGCACTAAACCTAAAAAAAATCTTACCAAAAAAAGAAATGTGCAGGTTGAACAATCCCATTTCATGCCAAGCTATAGCTAGGAGACACTTTAAACATTACTAAAGCCAGTGACAGTGCAGATTAATGCGAGCATAGAGAATGATGAGTGACAGGTAAAAATTTGGATCCAGCAGCTGGTGTTATCAATAGAAATTATATCCATAGGAAAAAAAAAATCCATAAAAAGCACGCATGTGACTCACTAGACAGAGACTCCCTTAAACCATACATTAAAAAGCTCATGAAAAAATATATTGTTAGATAATTTAAAGATTAACAAAATTATGAACAGAAGAAAATATTCTAACAAATGACTGAGAAGGAAAAATGGCCAACTTCCTACACAGTTAAATGCATGCTTCAAGTACATTCAAAGAACAAACACATATATTCAGCAAACTCCCTCTAATATCTTGTCAAATAAAGTGATAAATAGTATAAACATAAACACTTCAAACTCCTCTGAGCTCTGCTGTTGAATACCATTTCTAAGGAGATGAACTATTGCCATATTTAAATGTCTTATCCTATTGATGTGCAGTCTCTATCATTTCAGTTTATGAGAGGTTTGGATATCTATAACTTTAACTTCTGAAAATTATTTCTAAGTACAACCAGAAATGTAAAATAGATGATGTGGCATAAAATCACCAGCCGTGTTTTTCACTAGTGGAACTATTCATCCAAGAAACAGGTTTAAGTTCAATTTGGCAAAGTTAAATGACAGTCATTTTGCAGAAATTAACTTTTCTGTGTGCATTGTTGACTGTGAATGGAGACTATTATTTTTCATTGCCTAGATAGTGATGCAATTTTCAAAGCTAAATGAGCATTAAAAACATTCATTCTATGCTTCTGCAATGAACAATCTAAGATACCTAATGGCAAAACTAGACATTCCCTTTAATTTTTATGAACATGTTGTACCCTCTGGAGGTAAAAATGAGAAAGGAGGGGATAAGCTTGCTGTATTTTTGATAAACGTTTTCCTCAGAAACAGGAGAAGTCTTGCATGTCCAGATATAGTAGCCTGCCTTACTGCCAATCCCTGAAGGTCCAATCATCCTGATGACTATCCCACAATTTCTTCCCCTTGGGCAGGCCAGTCTCTTTTCATTCCTCTGCATTATTGGGAGATGGGATTTTGGTGCCAATATAGGGAGGAAACATGTTTCACCAAAATGCACCATTTATACACGTATGAATGGGTTTCCAAGTATTTGCCTTTGACATCAGCTCATATTCTAGATATGCTGCTCTACAACAGGACCAGAGACAGGATTTTCTGTTACTACACTAATATACTATTTTCCCAGAGATGTACTTGAAATCAGTCATCGATCCCTTCAGTGACAGGGAAGAACACTGAAAAGAATAGGAAAGCACACTTGGTCAACACATGGCTCAGGGGCTGGTGCCGTCGTCAGAATTTTGCAGTTTTTGACCATGGGGTGGTTTACAAGGCCTCCTAGGAGCAGATGGAGTGCAACTGTCTCCAAGGGGCAAAAGGATTCTTGCTTATGAGCAGGCAGGCCTCATCGAGAGGGCTTTAAACTAGATTTGAAGGGGGAAGGGGATAAAACCAGGCTCACTAGATATGAGCCTAGGGGTGGCATGATGATGTTGGGGGTGAAACAGATACCCCAGCTCAAGTGCATCTATACCAATGCACACAGCATGGGCACCAAACAGGAGGAGCTGGAAGCCATTGTGCAGTGGGACAGCTATGATGTAGTTGCCATCACAGAAACATGGTGGGATGACTCTCATGATTGGAGTGCTGCAATGGATGGCTATAAACTCTTCAGGAGGGATAGGCGTGGAAGGAGAGGCAGTGGGTTGGTTCTGTATGTTAGGGAGTGTTTTGACTGTATA
>NW_010549590.1:0-43462 GCF_000687285.1 Phaethon lepturus | reverse complement strand
TTGGTCTTCACAATCATTGATTTCTATACAATCAAAACACTTCCTAACATACAGAGGCACCCCACCACCTCTCCTTCCTTACCTATCCCTTCTGAAGAGCTTATAGCCATCCATTGCAGCACTCCAGTCATGAGTCATCCCACCATGTTTCTGTGATGGCAACTACATCATAGCTGTCCCGCTGCACAATGGCTTCCAGCTCCTCATGTTTGGTGCCCATGCTGCGTGCATTGGTGTAGAAGCACTTGAGCTGAGTTATCGATTTCAACTCTGTCACACCACCCCTAGGCTCAACTCTAGTGAGCTCGGTTTTATCCCCTCCCCCCTCCAAATCTAGTTTAAAGTCCTCTCAATGAGACCTGCCAGCTCATAAGCAAGAATCCTTTTGCCCTTTGGAGTTAGTTGCACTCCATCTTCTGCGAGGAGGCCTGGTGCCATGTAAACTGCCCTGTGGTCAAAAACCCCAAAATTCTCACGACAGCACCAGTCCCTGAATCCTCTACCTCACCCTCCCAAGTGGCACAGGGGAGATGTGGAATGGAGGGTTGTCCATAACAGTTTCTCTCTGCTGTTCCTTCCTCCTCACACTTTTCCCCTGCTCCAGCATAGGTCTTTCCCACGGGCTGCAGCTTCCTTCAGAGTATATTCATCTGTCGCAATGTGGGGTCCACCAAGGGCTACAGTGTGTGTATCTGCTCCACTGTGGTTCTTCATGGGCTTCAAGGGAAACTTGGCTCCACTGCCTGGAGCACCTACTCTCCCCCCTCATCTTTCTTCTTTCACCTTGGTGTCTGCAGAGTTGTTTCTCACATTTTTCCCCTCAATCCTCATTGCCTGTGCAGCATTTTGCCCTTTCTTAAATACATTTTTCCTGAGGTACCACCACCTTGGCTGCTGGGCTTAGCCGTGCCATGTAGTGGGGCAGTTGTAGCTGGCTGGAACTGGCTGTGTTCAGCATGGAGAAGCTCTGGCCTCTCCTCACAGAGGCTGCCCCTGCAGCCCCCGCTGGCAAAACCTTATCACCTATACTCCAATACAGTCATTAGCATCTCCCCTGACTGTTTGTGACTGTTCTAAATATTTATTTTTTTTCTAGAATGACCTGAATCTACTGAAGGATGAGATGGGGGGTGCCACTGGAACTCAGAAAACAAACACCATTCCTTGGTTCTCCTTTAATTTAGACGTCTTGTCAAATATCACTCTTCCACTGCCATAGCTTATTCCATTTTGTTCTTATGGTCAATAGCAGGATCACTAACACTCATTCTGTAGTCCTTGTACACCATTCCTGCATTTAAATAAACTGAGTAAATGGAAATAAAGAACTGTGATAGACTGCCTAACTGCGGTGGGTTGACCTTAGCTGGATGCCAGGTACCACAAAGCTGCTTTGTCACTCCCGTCCTCAGCAGGATGGGGGGAGAAATTAAGATGGAAAAAAAATAAGCAAACACATGGGTCAAGATGAAGGCAGTTTAATAAAGCAAAAAGAAAAGGCTTATGTACAGAAGCAAAAGAAAACAAAAGATTTACTCTCTACTTCCCATCAGCAGGTGATGTTCAGCCACTTCCCAGGAAGCAGGGCTTCAGTACACGTAGCAGTTGCTCCAGAAGACAAACATTGAAAAATTAAGTGCCCCCACTTCTCCTCCTTTCTCTTAGCTTTTATTGCTGAGCTGACATCATATGGTATGGAATATCCCTTTGGCAAGTTTGTGTCAGCTGTCCTAGCTACGTACCCCTCCCAAGGTTTTGACTTACCCCCAGCTTACTGGTGGGGCGAATGTTGAAGAGACAGCCTTGATGCTGTGCAAGCACTGCTCAGCAGTAGCCAAAACACTGGTGTGTTATCAACACCTTTCTAGCTACCAATAAAATGCACAGCACAATGGGTGCTGCTATGGGGAAAATTAACTCCATCTCAGCCAGACCCAATACACTAACACAGGAATATAGTGCCTTGAAGTATTGTCATAACTTGAAATGCAAATCAATATAAACAGGTAATAATGCTTGTATCTCAGAAATCTCTTGAAAGTAGGGAAGTGCCAATAAACAAGTTTAATGTATTTTATTTTTTAGATATGAATGTCTGCAAGTTGTTTGGTTTTGCAGTTCGAAGATGGTTGGACTTGTAGCAAAATTAACTGTAATCTTCTCTTTACAGGGAAAAATATCCAAAACCAAACATTTCATCTATTCAAGTACTAATTTTGAGGTGAATGTTTCCCTGTGGGACACAACTCAATTTTACTTGTAATTCCTACAAATTGTTTTATATTTTACTTGATGTTATTAAGCTTCTGTTTCAATATACCTGCAAGCTAGGAGTATGCTTTTCTTCTTTTGCTGTAATTTATTCCCATGTGATTTTTTTTTTAAACTGCACATTTTTATTACATACCAGGATTTGGAGCGTGCTAGACTGCAGTATATGCCAATGGATGTAACTATTCCAATAGGAGATTCCATCCTGGCAGACAGTAGAATCATAGTTGGACTCTAGGTTCCTCATATGGCTAAAGCACTACAGTAATACCAGAGAGGAAGAGAAGTTTTCATCAGACTAAAAGCTACAGGATGCCAGCTGGCTCACTGCCCTACAGAATGTACCAATACAACTAGCGTAAAACAAGTATTTTAACTTTATACTGTTAAAGTTATATGTGAAAAATATAATTTGCTCTTTCAAAATGCACACAGTAGAAAACAAAAAGCTGCTTCATCACTGACTCAAAAATGTTCTGTAGCTTGGTTGTTACAGCAATCACCTGCCAATATTTTTTCCTGAGTTTTCTGAAGTTCATATCTATGGTTATGCAAATTCAAAGAAGATATTTATACAAAATAGTCCCATCTTCCAGAAAAGTGTTCCAGCCAATAGTTTATGTTGCTTCATGACCTGGCATCTCCAATACCACTGTCACTGTTTTATAAAATACTTGGATTAATTTTTTTCATTTTTTAAAATATTTTTCACCAGATGAATGAAAAGAAAACTACTACTGGAGAGTTACAGTGTGGTTTTGTTTGCTTTCTTTATTATATCAATGGGTTTTGCCACTGTGTTATAAACTTAAGCAATTTGTTCCATCCCTTCTTTCTTTGCCTTCCCCTTCCTTTTCCTTTCATGCCTCTGGGAGTCAGATTGTTGCTTGTAGCACTTTGAACGGTGCTGTATTTCTCTGGTCTGGTGCTTAGCCAATGAATTTACACTGCATGGTGAACTGAAGCAAACTGCTACAATATCCTTAAGTCAGTAAAATCCCAGGAGTAAAAATGAACTCTATGCTTCCATTAACCTGAGCTTGTCATCTAATGGGAAAACAGCATCTATTTTATAACTATTTTAGGAAGCCTAGTAAGATACTTGCTATAAAATAAATAATTCTGAAAGTATGAACATATCTGAACTGAAAGTACATATCACAAACTGATTCCTATTTTCTGTGTGAAACTGGTATTTCTTTCAATGCTTCCCTCTTTATTTTTTTCCTCTCATGGAATTTCTACTTTTCTTGGATCATAAATCCATATGATTGTGCAGATCATCTGGGTGACTTGGCAAGTCTGATACTGCAAAAATTGTGTTAGCTGGCTTTACTTAGGCTGTTATGAAATGTATTTGAAGCCTACAGAAGTCTTTTAGGAGATAGCTGTGAGCAGTTCCAATATCTTAAGCTTACAATCAGCTACTCAGTTTAAGGTTACTTTAAAGGTCCTTTGAGTTCATTTTTTGTTGATAGACTTTTTCATATTTTTCATATTTCAGCTTGTCAGTAGCTTACACTAAAATATGATGGTTTGAAAATGCAGTCCCTGAACTCAGATATCAGATTATTACTCCGAGTTTGAAAGAAAAACATGACATTTTCCTAGATAACAAAGGAAGGGTCCTACATCATTGGACAAATCTGTCACAGTGTCCTGTATTAAACTAGAATTTGGAAACATGTTGTTATTGTTGCAGGGCATCAATGACATGCTGAAATTATAGATATTGAAGCACCCATTTTTCAGTTACAATTATAGCCAGTTTTACTTACCTTTTATAAATATGAATAGAATTATCCACTGAAATTAAGAAGAAATAAATCATGACTCTTATGCAGATGTGTATACGCTTTTGTACAAAGTGTAGAGGATCTACTTATCTAAATCAGAGGATTATGAAACCTTATCACTGTTTTTCCAGCATACTGAAGAAAATCCTCTTGACTTCACTTAATATATGTTTCAATGAATATTCAGTACTCCTAAGAAGATATTCATTCCTCTTTCAGGCACGTTACCCCATAGATGGGTAACATAAGAACACTATTAATATTCCTTGATGACAATAAACTATTCAGGAGATATTGACAGGAGAAATATACAAAGGCTCAAAACTAAACAATTTATGAAAATCTCTGAAAAACAGAGTTTTTATAAAGTATACAATATGATCTTCCAGACTAGTTGTCATTTTACTATGCCTTGAAATTTTAAGTATTGATCCAATATTCTAGGGGGACAGACTGAATTTTCCTTCCATCTGAATTTTTGTTTAGGAATTTCAGATTAATTTATATAGAGAAAGAACTCTGATATCATCAAGAGATCATCAATATATTTTGCTTTCTATAAACTGAAGATTTATTTCTCATGGATATCTGTATAGTACTTTATGTTAAATTACATGTGGTATTTATGTATGCATGTTTTTTTACATGCCAATTAGACCTTACATGACTGCTTGTCTTGTAGTAGCTGGACTTCAATGGATTAGACTCCGCTGACTTTAAATCATCAAAAGACCAGTGAAACTCTTAAATGTGATTCCTAGTCTGCACTCATGTTTACAGGTTACTGAGACTTTATGCACTAAGTTATGGTATAAAGTTCTACAGGGAAAATGATAGGATTAATGTAGGACAAGCTAACAGCTTGTAGACAGAAACACAAATTCTTTAGTTGAATAGTCAGATAACAGAACAAGCCAAAAAAAGTAAAACAGGATGCTAACTTGTAAAATGTATTTGAACCCTGAGCAAAATTAGAACAAAATTGATTGTTCCACTTGAGAAAAAGGAAAATGGGAAAAAAATTGCTACAAGAGACACCCTTCAAACCAAGATATACAAGTTAAAATACTGGGCTGGGAGTGAGAGCACATCAGATGCTAGAAAGACTATGCCAGCTCTCTGAACTACATTCTTGTGTACTGTTAGAAAACTGAGATACAGAAGATGTCCAGATCTGTCAAAAATAATTAATGTAGGTTTACAAAATTATACTTTTCAGTAAAAACTATAATTCGCAGACCATAATAGTCACTAGAATAAACAAGAATAGTGCTCTGAAAAGATTTCCTCTGTAACTAAATTTTCTCAGAATTCCATTAGCTTTTAACTTTGACCTTCACTCAATTCTCTGAACAGTCAATTAAAATAAAACCTACCCCTACACATGTCTTTAAAGTATAGCTCCTTCAAACAGCCTCAGAGATGTTAATTTAGGAACATAATGTCAGATGTACACACACACACACATGTGTGTATATATATATATAAAAAGCAACAATCTAAGCTGTACTTCCGTCTGCTGTTCAACTCTTCCTAAATACACCTGCTTCAAAAAATAAAACTTATATTTAAGATTATCTTTTCTTTCAGAATTATTGAATATTATGTCATTCCTTCATTGTGTGATATACCTACATGATTAATGAACTGTCATGGTTCTTTTTTATGTCACCCATTCCTTCTATTGTATTTTTGATGTATTATTTAAAAATGGTACCTGAAAACCTGATCTTTTTTCTAGATAAAGTTCTTATTGTCCTCTTTCCTATTAAAAAAATGCATTTGCATGTCAAAGCTATTTCATCTTCATTCCTAACCAAGGAAATAGGACGCTATTTCACTGTTAATAAACTGGAAGGCAACAATTCTAAGAAAGCAATGAGCTTGATGAACATGGATTATGAAAATTAAAAAATAAGAGTGTATACATTGGATGGGAGAAATTATGGTAAGAAATCCAACCAACTAGACAGAGTATAAATTAAAGTTCTGATTTATATGTTGTTTGAATATCACATCATCGTATCGCAACCTCCAGTTGCAATCAAGATTATTCCCAGCTCTGATGACATGGCAATAAATCTGAAGATACATTTTCGAGAAGGAAATACATAAGAACACAAAATGATGTCTTTTTTAAAGTCAATAATACAAATTCTTTGTTCCATGCACATGAGAAAATTGAAGTGGGGGAAAGTTCTAGAATTAAGCAAAAGTACAATTGAAATCAAGAGGCACTACACTGATAAAAAAAGAAAAGTAGCAACAAACCTTGAATTCAGTGATAAGACAGGGGGCAAGTTCTCCAGAATGTTGCTTGTAAATGACTAAAATTAATTTCATCTCTGCTAATTAACTGAATTCTTCTGTGGTTCTGGATGTACATACAGTTGTTTTAAAATATGATTATTTATTTAATATTATTGTAAAATTGTTGCAAACTTAATCACAGGTGAGTTATAAGTGACAGCATTACAATAATCATTAATGTAATGTATAAATTCAGAACCAGATATTTTATACCTCCATTTAATATGTTCCCTGATTTCCAGCGGTGACCTCCTGAAGGCACATGCATTCAAGTTATGAACTTTCAACAGCATTTATCTATAAAGAGAGTATTTTCTTCTTCTCCCAGTATACCCAACCAATCATTTTAGCTGTTCCAGTAAGAGTTTGGAATCATCTTTAAGAGAAATGAAAAGGCAGAGACACTTGTATATGTAGCAGATGGAAGATTTACGCTCTTGTAAACCACACCTGGTATCTCTGTTAGGGGTATCATTTCAGAAAACTCTTGGAGGTTTTACTGTTTTTGTGCATAGTAAACTGGATGAAAAAATTATTTGTTTCTTATTGCTCTGAAGTTTTATGTGAAAAACAAAAAAAAGTGGTTGCTTAAATATTGCTATATTGTAGATTTTTAAATGAGTTAGTTGATAAGCATTATTTTCTCTTTCTGTTTTTCTTGCCTTATACTGCTAAACATAAAGCACAAGTTATTCTTCATTATATAAGGCTTACAGTGCATAATTACATATTTATTTTAAAAAAACCCACATCAATACTGTGTTCAGTGGGGTTACCCTGTTTCTAATTTGTCTTTACTCTTCCTTCCTTTTCTCTCCTGTATACTTTACTATCTTATATGGAGGTAGAATTCAGATTCAGAAACATTAAGCAGGCTTTAGTTAGCTGCCTACACACAGAATACCAGCGCCATTTTCGGTGCTGTGTATGTCTGTCCTTCAGTTTCTGTTTCAAAAGTATACAGATCTCCTGAAAACATTGTGACCTAAGTATCATACCTGTGAGATAGCTTATATACTCTAAGGCAAGTAAAATTGCAGTAGGTGCCTACATTTAAGTCAACTGATTAAATTTATAGTCAATACAGTCACTGAGACTCAAACAATTTGCTTAAATGTGTTCATTTCATGCCATTTGTGAATCCTCCAGCTGCCACTCCAGGAAGATATAGGTCTGCTTTATGTACCATCTGTCACTTCTGTGTGAATGTCTTGGATATCCTAGCATATCTCAAATGGTACCAGGAGCCTATATTTAGGCAATTGAATTAAGCCTATGCAGGCCAGAAAGCTGTTCAGATGACTACATTTACATGTCTGCTAAAGGCTGAACTGAGTAATTCCTTAGATTTCCTAAGTTACACTTTAATAGAGACTTGACTCATTTTTCCAGAATAAGCACACAATCCATTTGAAATACTGTGTCATATCCTGTTACACCTCAAATGCCAGTACAGGACTACACAGGTCTCATATGCAGGGCTTCTGTTATGCCTGCTAGGTCCACACAAATGCCTTGGACATCATTAAAGATCTTATCTGACACTAACACCTGTATGTGGCAAGTGAACAAAGATCCAGATCCCCACAAACTATAGTGACAGCATGAACAGCTCACATGTCAACACGTGCATGTGGACTACTTTATTATAGTTGCTCACTTGAGGTGTTTACGCATAAGTGTCTGGATGGCATAGGGAACTCATTCTGGTCCACTTTTGTTGGCACTAAAGGGCACATACTTTTCTGAAGGCCTTGTGTCATAACTGTTAGCCCAATGGGATATTTTGACTACTCTAGGATGTCTCAAACACCAGTAGATATCTATATTTAAGCAAAAAATCCCCATCCAATCTGATTGCACATATGATACCAAACTGAGGAGATCTGTTGATATACTAGAGACTGAGGATGTTAAACAAATGGACCTCAAAAGGTTGAAGATACTGTGAACAGAAGCCTTATGAAGTTCAAGAAAGACAAATGCAAAGCCCTGTACCTGGAATGGAATAACTCAATGAAACAATACAAGCTAAACATTGTCATGCCAGAAAGCAACTTTAGACCTGGTGGACAGTAAGTTGAACATGAAGAAAGTGTGCTGTTGTAACAAAGAAGACCAACAACAAACTGGCCGGTATTAGTAAGAGTCTAACCAGCAATTCAATAGAAGTGATTATTTTTCTCTATTTGGCACTTGTGAGAATGCATCTACAGTAGTGAATCCAATGGAGAGACACCATGACAATTAGGGGCCTGAAGTACAACATATTGGATGGTGCGGGGAACATTGTCACCAAGGATGAGGACAAGGCTGAGTTACTTAATGCCTTCTTTGCCTCAGTCTTTAATAGCCAGACCAGGCATCGTCAAGGTATTCAGCCCCCTGATCTGGAAAACAGGGATGGAGACCAGAACAAACTCTCCATAATACAACAGGAAATGGTTAAGGACATGCTATACCACCTGGATACCCACAAGTCTATGGGGATGGATGGGATCCACCCAAGAGTACTGAGGGAGCTGTCGGAAGATCTTGTCAAGCCACTCTCCATCATTTATCAGCAGTCTTGGTTAACAGGGGAGGTCCCAGGTGACGGGAGGCTTGCCACATCTGGTAGATGTGGCACCCACCTACAAGAAAGGCCAGAAGGAGGATCGTGGGAACTACAGGCCTGTCAGCCTGACCTCCGTACAGGGGAAGATTATGGAACGGTTCATCTTCAAGGCGCTCACAGGGCATGTGTGGGACAGCCAAGGGATCAGGCCCAGCCAGCATGAGTTCATGAAAGGCAGGTCCTCCTTGACCAACCTCATCTCCTTCTATGACCAGGTGACCTGCCTAGTGGATGAGGGAAAGGCTGTGGATGTTGTCTGCCTGGACTTTAGTAAAGCCTTTGACAGCGTCTTTCACAGCATTCTCCTAGAGAAACTGTTGGCTCATGGCCTAGACGTGCATTCTTTGCTGAGTAAAGAACTGGCTGGACGGCCAACCCAGAGAGTGGTGAATGGCATTAAATCCACTTGGCATCTGGTCACAAGCGGTGTTCCCCAGGGCTCAGTTTTGAGGCCGATCTTGTTCAATATCGTTGTTGATGACCTGGATGAGGGGATCGAGTGCTCCCTTAGTATGTTTGTAGATGACACCAAGTTGGGTGGGAGTGTTATCTGATGGAGGGTAGGAGGGCCCTGCAGAGGAATTACTGGGCATGGTGGTGTTGGGTTGACAGTTGGACTTGATGATCTGAAAGGTTTTTTTCAACCTTAATGGTTCTGTAATATAAGGATAGAAAAGAAGGCTAGGGTGTATCCAGTGGTTTCTTCAGCTGCTTGAAAACTATTTATGAGGAAAACAGAATTGCAGTCTTCAGGGTTGTACAGCAAAAAGACAAGAGTCAATGGACAAAATTGCAATAATCTAGATATTAGGAAAAGTTTTGTTACAATGAGAGCAGTCAAAATCTGGAACAGGTTGCCCAGGATTGCTGAGGAATCTTTGGTCTTGGAGATGCCCAAAACTCAACTGGACAAGATCCTGATGCACATGTTCTAACTTCAAAATCAAATCTAACTAAGAAGGAATTTAAATTATATGACCTTCACAGGCTCCTCACAATTGAAATTATTAAATTCTATAATTCTTGAATCCCATCGTATAAACCCCATCCTTTACGTTATGCTGGTGGAAGAAAAGTGATGAGATTCACCTTTCCTTTCTTCTCATAGGTAGCTTAGAAACAGGTAAGGCACACAGCACAGCTTTTTTGTTATTTATTTACAGAGAGGACTTCCTACCTTGAGATCAGTGTATTGTTCACGTGAAAACATGAAAGAAAGATAGGAGGACTGTGTTTTGTCCTTTTTTCTTTTTTCTTTTTGAAAGGTATTTAAAGAATAATGATATCATCAGTCACAGTTAATATGGGTTCACAAAAAGAAAGTCCTGTTTAATGAATTTGATATCCTTCTATGATGTCACCCGCCTAGTGGATGGACCCTAAGAGGAAAAACAACTGTGTTTTTGTTCTGGTTTCAGCTAGGATAGAGTTCATTTTCTTCCTAGAAGCTAGTGCGAGGCTGTGTTTTGAAGTTGGGAAGAGAAATGTGGATAACATACTGATGTTTTCAGCTGTTGCTAAGCATTCAAGGACTGTCCAGCTTCTCATGCTGGCCTGCCAGTGAGAAGATGGGGGATGCATGGGGAGCTGGGAGGGGACACAGCCAGGACAGCTGTCCCAGGCTGGCCAAAGAGATATTCCATACAATATGACGTCATGCTCAGTATGTAAAGCTGGGGCAAAGAAGAAGGAAGGGGTGGAGGAACATTTGGAGTGATGGTGTCTGTCTTCCCAAGTAACTGTTATGCATGATAGAGCCCTCTTTTCCCAGAGATGACTGCACACCTGCCTGCCCATGGGAAGTGATGAATGAATTCCTTGTTTTGCTTTGCTTCCATGCGCGGCTTTTGTTTTACCTGTTAAGCTATCTTTATCTCAACCCATGATTTTCTCACTTTTACTCTTCTCATTCTCACCCCCGTCCCACTGTGTGGGAGTGAGCAAGTAGCTGCGTGGTGCTTAGTTGCTGGCTGGGGTTAAACCATGACAGCTTTTTTTGGCTGAGTTACTGGAAACAAATACTGGAGGGCATCTAAGATGGCTCAGTGTAAGCTTTTCCTCTGTGATGTTGTGAGAGCAATATGACGTTTAAAAACAAAATTATGGGAGTTCCTGATATTATGGAGTTGCAGACCAATATTCTTCAGAAACACAGGGTAGTGCAACATCATCCAGATGAGTGCATATAGCAATGCTTTATGATCTGTTACTCAGAATTTTAGCAGGACTAAACCAATTGACATCAACCCATGCAGTTGAAACTAATGTTAGGTGGGATTTTTGAATCCCTGTTCCATTTTGAGCTATGGTAGACAGTGTCCACTGAGGTTCTTAACCTGATGTTCTCACAGTTTAAATTAGAAAAAAACACTGGTTAGGTATTGGCTCTACCGACTCTGAAATTTACTTTCCTATTTTGAAGTAGAGCCTGAACACCTTAACATTCACATTTGCTGTAACTATGCAATTAGAATTTGATGTTTGATCTGTGAAGCAAGTAATTTTTAGGGCAGGAAGAGTAGTGAAGTAGGTGATATTGAGTTTTTTATTATGAATAGTAAGATTAGATAACAGTGCTCAAAGCATGAACGTAGCTTAGGAGAATAAGAAATAGCTTTAAGTACAATTGTTCACTTTTATGACTTCACACTTCACTGTCTAGGCATATTCTCTAACACTTGTTCAGAATATGATATTTCAACATAAATTCCAGACAGTATAACTCATCAATAGAATATTTATATACAACATATAAAGAAACATACATTTTTGCAAAACCAAACCTTTTCTTTATCCAAGATTATCTGAACTATTTGTTCAAATTTTGTTTATTTTCCCTAGTAATGAAAATACCCATGTGTATAGTCAACTGATTCTTTCCATTCAGTGCATTTTTCTGAACTTTATGATCAGTCATGGCCCACCTTCTAGTACCACAAAAACTTTTTGAGACCTAAGAGTTTTTGAAAACTGTTAAATATAACAACTATAGCAGTTCTTCAGTTAACTCTCTCTCTTTCATAAATAACCTGAGAAAGAGTCCTTATTATCTGAATGGATTTGGGGTTTAACTGGAGCCTACATATTACATGCTGCCTTATCGTAACTAAAATCGTCTTCCATTCCATGCAAATTTAGACAACTTTCTATGATTTGTAAATATAAATGGTATGATTCAGTATAAATGTTTCAGTTTCCCAAACCTTTCAGGGATGTACAGAAGATATACAAAGGAAATGTCAAGTCCTTAGGGCAGTTGACACAAAGACATGAGTCATAGACATGATGGAATTTAGTTCTGAATTTCAGATATCTGAATATAGGCATCTATAGCTATCTGAGATGTCCTATCATATGATGTCCTTTCACAACTTTCTGTCCTGTCCAGTTATGCTACATCATTCAGTGTGCCACTTTTTACCATTAAACTGCTGTGCAGCTTTACCATGGATCCAATCTTTAGGTTCCCAGTAATTCTAAAATAAATGTGAAAATTCTCAGAAATTAGTGGGAAAAGGGGATACGCCTTTGATAGTTCCTAGAAAGAGATACTGTCCTTCTAAATGTAATTTAGGGGAATGGATTTTTCCCTCTCTAAGTCCGCAAAGAAACTACATTTTTTTAATTGAATGTACATTCATTGCATGGCAGATTCACAAAGCTTCTAAAATTCCAGAGAACATGCCCAAGGGGGCTGACATGGGGTCCTGATTCCTGGGCAGGGTGGGGGACCCCCAGGGGTCTGGGAAGGGGTGATAAAGCCTGTAAGTGCCTGCAGGCCCTGGCAAGAAGAGCCCAATCTATGTTATTCTTCACCAAACTGAATTCAAAAAGAATAATACACCATGATAGTGTCCATTTCAGATCTGTGATTCCTGTTTGGAACGAAGCCATAAAGGAGGAATATTCTTGGGAAAAGGAAAAGTTTTAAAGAAGTTTGAACAAAGGCAAGTGTTTGGCATCCTAGGAAGCTATTGCTAACAGGAGGTAGATTAGAGAAGTTATCAAATAGCTAGATGCTTCCTTCTTTGACATTTTTTTCCACAACTTCACTCAGGGAATGAAACCCGTGACTCATGCATATGAAAGGATTCTCTAATTCAATCTACCAGATAATCTGATTTTTACACATGCACAGAATTTGCAGGTTTACTCCTGTTCTTTGGAGTATTTCTTTTACTATGTAATTTCTCAAGAAACACCCATGACACAGCCACAAATAGCAAAACGAATGTCAATGGCACAGTGAACGTCAATGGCACAA
The DNA here is from genome assembly GCF_000687285.1 of Phaethon lepturus. Classification (NCBI taxonomy): domain Eukaryota; kingdom Metazoa; phylum Chordata; class Aves; order Phaethontiformes; family Phaethontidae; genus Phaethon; species Phaethon lepturus. The sequence goes on along the minus strand of NW_010549590.1, from coordinate 30,204 downwards.
TGAAGGCAGTGTACCTGGCTGTATCCAGAAGTAAAAAGCCTTTTTTTTTTTTCTTTCCTTCTAACTTCTTTCCCTATGATCAACATTTATGTCTTCTGTCTCCAGCCCAGAGTTTTAATCACTGATTAGTACAACCAGGTTACTTGCAAAGTGAAGTTCTTTAGAGTAGCATGAAGCATGATCCCAACATATTTTAAATGTATATAATTTCTCTTGAAGTACAAAAAGAAACGTTAAAAATCTAACTGCCAGTACCATTATATAATTATGTTTCTCAGTTTTCTTATGAGAGAATGATCTTACAGAGACATACACTACACTCGGAATATACAGCCACAGACAAAAAAATATTTTCAGTAATTTCAATTTTGCTGTTTTAAAAATAAGTTTCCCTTTTATTATTAAAATATCTCAGAAACATTAAAGAAATACTGAAAATTTGAACAGCTACAGGTTTCAGAAATCTTTGGGGACAGCCTTTTCTAAATTTTTTTCTTCCATTTTGGTAGTATATTTATGTATATGAAGCTAAATAACTAAAACTAAATAAGACATGCATTTGACACTTAGCTGAGGAAGGAATCAGCCTTCTGATGCTGAAAAGCTGCCAGGAATAGAGGAGGCCCTATGTTTATTAATCATACTTCTGACAACTGAAGAATGAAAATGCTTCTTGAAAATACCAGAGCTATTTTAGGTAACACTAATCGTCCATGATATGGTAAAGCAGATATTTGCTGACAGCAAATGATCCTGCCTCCCATCTTTCCAACACTGCTGTCCTGGAAGAAGTAAGATAAACAATGTGGACTTCATCTGGCGTGCAGTCTACCAGCAGATCAGTATAACTCTTGCTTCATATTAGGATTTTCATAGAACTCCAAAAAAGACTGAAATGCCTACAAATACAATTGTTCTCTTCCCAAAGTCACAAAAGATCAATTAAGCTTTTTAAGAGAGAGGAAAAGAAAATAAATGTTAAGGTTAGGACATAAACATTTTGGAACATAATATTTCACTGAAGAAATACATAAACTCAGACTAACCCATTTAGCTGTTACCTATACTAGTCAGAGGCAAGCCTACTCAGGAAAAGAAAAACATTGGGCAAGCAGTGGGTTTTTGGTTGTCCTTTTTTTTTTTGGGGGGGGGGGTGTTTGGAATTTTTTTGTTTGTTGTTTTTGTTGGGTTTTGCTGTGTGTTCTTTTAATAACAAAGAGAATGATGGATGTTAATGTGCGGGTTTTTATAGAAGTCCCTCCTGTTTCTTTCACTGTACAGTGTATGTGTGTATGGATTAGAGACCAGTCCCTATGCCTTTACTTAAAATACTGAGCTGACCAGGGCACAATTCCAAATTATTCAATTCTTAGCACAGCTTGGGTCCAGGTCAGGCAGTGCTTTCTTATTAAAAACTCAGTTTTTATAACAAAAACTTGTGCTGAGACTCAGCACAGGAAAGCACTATTGCTAAGATGTTTGTTCCTATCTATTTCAATAGAGCCAACATATTTTGGAAGAGGAAGAGATTATAGCTGTATGGATGAAATTGTTTCCATGTTATTTAGCCTCAGGGCCAAAGAACCATGTCATTGCTATTTTGCTAGGACAGACATAGGTCTCGTCACTCCAATGCCATAAGACATTACGTTTGTTTGCAGCCTGTTTCAATTCTAATTCTTAATCATTTGCAGAAAGATGTCTGTCAGCACATCAGCAGGATGTGTTTTGCCTTCACTAGCCCGTTAGCAGAGAACTGATTCTGCTGGATAAGTACTTTAGTAAAAGAGAAACTTAAGAGCTATAATTTTACCTTGTTTCATACATTGTATTATTATATGCACTATTCCTATATACTATGTGACTTGCAATTATGAATACGGTGTTGCAGCTGCTTCCACAAATAAAAGTCTGTCTCAGAAAAATAATAATTAAAAAAAATGACATCTGAATAATATAACAACTAATGATATATGGAGAATGTTCAGTTTAGATAAGTGCTGAAAAGTACAGGTGTGTAATAAAAGAGTCTTATCCAAAATATCTGCCTCCTGGGACAAATTTTCCAGCTCTGTTTAATGTAACTCTGCAGTCAATTGCAGACAAAATGTTTATTCAATAAGAATTCAATGTATATTCAATGTGATACCAAACTGCTCAATTTGGAATCATATGTACAGTTATCAACTGTGCCTTAGGCTAAACTGTAGGCCTAAAATTTAATGTCAGGTTGTCCCCCTCACTGCATCTAGGTTTGGGGAGTCAAAAATGCTTCCCAGCTTCTCTTTCCCCATTCCCATTCCTCAATGGAAGGAGGCATCCAGCACACTAGACTCCTCTTCACCCCATATATGCTTGGTTTTCTCAAGGTTGCCAGATATACTGAGGCTAAATGGATCTATGGCACGCAAAGATTGCCAGTCTATATGACTAGTATCCTGAGGCACGTTGTGGCACAGCTCAGAAACTATGGACATGACCGGTGAATGCCTATGATTAGACAAAATCAGCTCTCTCATGAGCTTTTTTCTGCCAGGCTACAAGTACCAGAGGAATATTTCCTTAAGTAGCATCTGGACAGTTCTGATTCTTACCAAATTTATAGCTAGCAGGAGTGTTTTACATAAGTGGAATAAATTCTATCAATATGTATTTGAGCTTTCAAAAAAGAGTTTGCATGAGATTTTTTTGCAAAGCATTCCTTTTTTTGACAAAATCAACTCAAGGAGTCCACCAGTCTACTATGTTTATACTGCTTTCTATGCAATTTCTCACTAAAAACGAGTAACAGGAAGAATAATGTAATCATTATATGATTTAGTTTGCATTTATCTTAACTACAGTAGAAAAATTATCCTTTTTTGAACCATCTGCAGTTTGCAAAAATAAGATCTCTAAAATTTGTGGTGAACAAGTACGATGAACAGTCTGCTGTTATGCTCAGATGTCGTTTTCTAGGTACTTAAAAATAGTGTTTCCTGTTCTTAGCCTTTTTTTTTTATGTTCATTGGCATACTGAACTACACTAACTATGCAGGTTAAAATTTAGAATTTGATAGATAAGATAGCTCATCTTAGCACCTATGGAACAGCAGCAAGTTAAATATCACATGAAAGAGGAAAATTTGAAGGAACAATACGTAACTGTATTTTTACGAAGGAAGCATTTTTTGATGAATGGCTAATAAAAGTCGCCTTTGTAATGTAATCCAAACATGTATGTGCATCTTTGAATATTCATATGAAGCTAATCATAGCTGAAATACTCAACATCTTACCAGGCCCTTAAACGGTCTCATTATTGTAGTATGCATTTCCCAGTTCGCATCTATATTATTATTAAATTAAAGGTATTTCAGAAGTATTTTGTAATGATGCAACTTCATTGAAAACCCAAAGTCTAACCTCCTTTAAAACTAAAGAAAAGTATAGAATCACATCTAAAAAAAACAGTTTTTAAATTTCCAAACAGTTTATAGAAAAAAGAAGTATGTTCTTAAAATTTTCCCCTTCAGAGGCAAACAAAAGAAAACTTGGAAGACTAGATTGCATGGTACAGATTAATAATAGATACTTTCTCTTCACTTGTTGTTGAAGTACAGCTATGAGTTGTTAATATAAACACAAAAACTTGTATTAGTTTATCTTGAAATTTCATTGTTTGCTTCAATAAGGTAAATGAACAATCAGCTGGGAACAGCCGAGCACAAACAGCTATCTGGTAAAATACACAAATATTTCCACCTGTACTGAAGAGTGTCCTTATATCTGTCTCTCCAGTATATATGTGTGTGTCTTTATAAACACACACAAATGTGTGTCTGTGCATACACAATGTCTGTGTCTGTATATGTGCATGTGGGTGCATGGGACACAAGAAAAATATCCTAGCACTTGAACTGTTGCCAGGTAATTTATTTACTAGATGCTACTCTACTTTTTTTTTTTTTTTTTAATCTGATGTGTGTAGACTTACAGGTGAAATCAAAGTGTTATTCTAGTTGTATCAGCAAATGACAAGTGTAAGCTTCCTTTTTGTGTAATTAATTCTTTATTAGGTGTTCATGGCACACAAAAAAGAGAAATCAGACAGTACTTTTCACAGTATTTCTCTGTGCACAGTCCTGTCATATGAAATAATGCACATGCCCATAAAACTGCATAAAACACGGTGATATCATGTTTTTTTAAGCTCTCCTCATGCTCTGGATACACCTATGAGTATTTTTTGTTTGGTCCAAACAATATCACCTATTATTATCTTTATCTTTAATACTACAATTTACCCAGCTTGTTTCTATACTAATATTCTTGAAACAAGATGGCTACCTTATATCTTCCACTGAATTACTTTAATTCTATTTTATTCATCTATTACAGAACCACAATATAAAAAAATAATAATTCATAGAACATTAAATGTCTTGACAGCCTCTATAAAAGAACAAAGAAATTCTTTCACTTAATTTTATTATGTCTTGTCCTTCAAGAAAACTTCCTTTTGATAATGTTTATCTGAAATTAGGTGGCTTTCAAAGGATTTTGATGTCCTAAGGTACATTTGAAAAACCAAACACTGGAAATCAAGAAACAGAAAGTGAAGTTACAAAAAGACTACAAAGATGTATGTGACTTAAATTACTAAGCCCAAACTGAAACATGCCCATCATCTTTTAAAAATATACATCAAGGAGAGAAATCATTGTGGTTATTTCATATATCATTGTAAGGAATTTCATGAAAGCAGAAATTCCTCTTAAATCAAAAAACTATATCGATCAGCTCTCTGAAGATCATTCATTCTCAAGTGCAAATAATTTTACTTTTTTATCTCCATAAATATTCTCCATATTGATCTTCTTTTTTCCCAAAATTTTATTCCTGAAATGGATTGGATTTGTGTTAGAATGTACACATTTTAAGAATGCACAATTTAGTTTATAAAGTGGTTTCGGACATCATAGAGGTCTGAAAACTGAACTTCAAGTATATCCTTTGAATGTTTCTGTCAGGCAGAATGGATTGGATCACACAAAAATGCAGACTGTGGAAAGGGGCAAGAGCTGTGCTAAGAGAAAAGCAGTTTCAACTACTGATTTTCACAGTAATTTATACTGTTTCCTGCCTGTAGGCAGCCTAATAACCCAATAAGAGATGAAGCATTTAAAGTCAAAGGCCAATGGACAAAACTGAGGCTACTCTGTGTAATTCTCAGCATTCTTTCTTAAATCTAATACTGCTATGAGACATCAAATAACCAGCTCTTCTGCCCTTAGAAAATAGTGCCAACTTACAAAATTTGAGAGTAGTGGTAATTAAGCTTCCTTGTTTATTTCTAGTGAACACAAAATCCTGGCATGAATTGAAAATTAAGATCTAAATAACTACAAAAAAATGGGCTATTTTTCCTAGTTCAATCCTCCACTTCAGGACAGCGAAGAGGTGATAAGTGACACAGTAATAGCTTTAGGAGGCACTATATTAAATCTAATTCCTGTTGATCTGCAATAATCAAATGTTTCAGATACTTAACAAAATATTGTCTATATTTTCAAATTAGTTTAGTGCTCTAGCAGGAGATTACATAATAAATCAGATCCTGTGCTACTTCCATACTTTTAGGAATAAGAAATACAGAAAAGAAAATAAAAACTTGATTATTTTATTGAATTGGATTATCCATTTTCAAAATAAATCAAATTAGTAAATTTACGTAATACAAAATATTTTATTTCATGATCTTCATTAGCTCAAACTCTTTAAAAGTTAGAACTTCTCTAATACAGATAACTGACTGAACTGAGTTAGGGAGTGATTACACAAGCAGATTGCAGGGCAGATCCGAGGGTGGGGTATTGTCTGGTGGGTGGAGAGTAGGAGATGAGCAGCTGCTCTCAAAACATGAAACGGCCTCAGCTTACTGTTACCACTGTTTGTGCTGAACAACACTGAATTTTTTGCACTTCATATTGTTATAGAAGGAAGAACAGAAAAAAATAGGGAAGGACAGGATGTGAGGGAGAGCAGGAGGACACTCTCAAGTACACATTTAAGCAGTTGAACTGAGACAATGAAGAGCAACATACAGTGGGCATTATTTTAAATCCATGTCAATGGAATATACCAGAGAATGCAGGTAACTTGCAAAATATTGATAAACATTTCACTTGGCAATTTTTCAGTATAATACTCAGACTTTTACATAACTAACTGAAGTTGGGAGAGCACTTTTGTCACTTATAGCTTCCTTAATCTTTATCAAATACCAATCAACACTGAGGTATCAGGGCAGGGAGAGGGAGGACAGAGGTAGGCTGAGGGCAGGCAATCCAAGTTCAAGGTACCAGTACATGTGTTCCAATGCAATACTCTTTTCTCTTTCTTTTCAACATGGCAAGGATGCTGTTTCCACACCAAACTGTCTTCATATCAGCACTTCACTTTTTGAATATATTTTTCACTCATTTCTTCACCAGTGCAAATAGAGATCGCTATGACTGACTTGCCTCAAATTAGAAATTAAAATGTAAACCTCTAAAATATCAGTAAATCTGACATAAAACCTTTTTGGTTGTCTAGGATAGAAGGTAAAAAGATTGTGGTCTCAGGGCAATATACTGCGCCTAAAGGCTCACGGAGTCTCCTGTCACACATTGCCTTCATATATTATTACTCTGTGTCTATCAACACTATGCCCTTGGGATTTTCGTAGGCCTTTGAACATGATCTCTAAGATTGTTTACATTTTAGCTAGTGCATGCTAATATAAAACTACTATAATACTTATAGGTAGGCAAAAAATGCAAGTATTTTCTTGCATTGGCTAGTAAGAGTGTTAAATTAAGAGCCTAAACCAAGCAGAAGGAATGCTAATTAAAAGGACAGGATGTGTTCCAATTGTTCTAATCAAAGAGAGCTTAATCCCTTCGTAAGCTGGTTGGCTTTGTTGGAGGAAAATCTCAACAACCTTGTTACTTTTGATAACTGTAAGCCACTGACTCATGGCCCCTTGACAGCTAGCTGAGCATGTAATAACATTTCTCTGTATTTGGGGACTGACTTAAGCTGGCTTTATAATAGATTATTGTGGATGTTAAAGTGAAATGTTAGTCTTTTTTTTTTAAAGCTCTGTATTCCCTGGTAATTAAGGTTATAAAAAGGGCACTGAACACAATGCAGCTTCAAGGTCACCAAACATGGATACAAAAGTCTTCAGTTTGTGTACATAAGGTATTAACCATAGGTTTATTCTGCAGTGCTAATAACCAAAAGATGGTTCTTTTATTACCAGAACATGACAAATTCACTGAAAGCTATTTCTAAGTACAAACAAGTGCTTTTCACTTCAATTAGAAGACCCAGTAAATTGTAAGTACTTTTATGAGAAGACAATGTGGAAATATGTTGAAAGAAAAAAGAAAAAAAAAAAAGAAAAAATTACAGAATCACAGAATCACAGAATCACAGAATCATTAAGGTTGGAAAGGACCTTCAAGATCATCAAGTCCAACCATTAATCCAGCGTTGCCATGTTCCCTAAACCATGTCCTGAAGCGTCACATCCACATGTTTTTTGAACACTTCCAGAGATGGTGACTCCACCACCGCCCTGGGCAGCCTGTTCCAATGCTTGACCACTCTCTCAGGAAAGAAATGTTTCCTAATATCCAATCTAAACCTCCCCTGGCGCAACTTGAGGCCATTTCCTCTTGTCCTATCACTAGCTACTTGGGAGAAGAGGCCAACACCCTCATCGCCACAACCCCCTTTCAGGTACTTGTAGAGAGCGATAAGTAAGCAGAACACTACTTGACAGAACAGAATCTAATGACATTGCACAACTACATCTGCAGAAGTGGAAGTTACTTGGTGTAACAAGAACCTTAGCGAAATCTCAGAAGAAAAAATGCTTTCTCATTCCTGAAGTGTGCATACTAGACTTGATGCTGCTCTAAAATACTTCAGCCAAACAAATTAAGTTGTACAAATTCTGTTATGCAAAATAGTATAGATGTAGTTGCTCTGAGAGTTGCTGTGAAGACTCAAGCTGGTAAGTACATAAGAAGCGAGCAACTCTTTTTGGAACACTTCAAAACGAAAATATAGAGCTGCATGTTGTGAAGGGATCAGTCATCAGTCTTCCTGGTACGCATGCTCTTAAAAGGCCTGTTAGAATAAGTCCTTAAGGGGACTTGGAGTCCACTTAGTTCCAAAATCCTGCCTCAGACTAGAAACCAGGCAAGCAAGCTGCTCTGCTAAGGGCAAATTTTTATCAAGGAGTTATAAAGGTAAGATACAGCAGAAGATTCAAACACCTGAATTTTTGTTGCTGAAATGTGTGCTGACAAATGCACATATGCATATGTCATATATCCCATTCAGTGCTTGAGTACCGTGAGCTCCAGAGCACTCTTCTCTTTCCTGTGGCGCATTTCAGCTGATGCAAAGTCCTGTGACCAGGTAAAGACAGTTTGCTGCTTTCTCTGCTCCTCATCATCATAAGTATCCTACACATAGATCCTTAAATAGTAACCCATGGACATTTATCATATATATACATACAGTGTAAACTAAGATAGTTATCTTCATCCATCAATTTTCATGCACCAAGATTTTTCCATTGCTTAGTAAAATCAACACTTTCTGAAGGGAGAACAAGTCAGCAGAATGTTTTTTTCTACATTAACTGAAGTTACTATACATTGCCAATTATTCATGCATTGTATAGCTCTCATTATAGCTGTGCATTTCTAAGCTCTCTCAGTGTAGACTACATTTCCCATTTTGCATTGAAATAAAAAAATCCCAGTCTCAATTGTTTACAGCAGCGTATCAATGCACCAGGCTGATAACGAATTGCAAATGCAATGTCAAGTAGGATCCCAAAACAGATAAAACTTCTATGGTATCAAGAGCCAAGCCCTGAACTGCTATACACTGGCATTTCATCACTGACACCATTAGAGGAAAATCAGTTTACACTAACTGAAAATTTGGCTGGAATTCTGTGAAAACTATTTACACAGGTTTTTATTTATGTAGCTGGTTTTATGTCTGTTTTGATATTGTGTTGGAAGCATAAGCATTACATTAAATTTACTAATAAAACCAACACTTGGCAAGATAATAGAATATTCACTCTAAGGAGTTAATGAAAAATTAAATTACTCACTTTGTACCTAATAGTTGTCTACAAAATCTTCATAATTTATATTTATGACCCAGGTATTCATTAGTTAGTTAATAATGATTTTTTCCCCCATGGGAAATTCATCAAGAAATAAAGAGACAAGTAGGGAAATACTAATGAAAAGTTTCAACAGATTTAAGTTTCCATAAAGACTAGTGTAGGATAATTATTAATTATTTCTACCACTATACCCTGTGTAAGTTTGCATAAAGAAGAAGAGAAAATTAAAAAAAAGAGGCCAGTAAGAAAACAAAAGACAAAAAAGAAAAAACAAACCCCAAACCACAAATGTCATTCTCTTAGAATCTTATGAAAGCTTTTAGGCCTATACCTGTATCATTTCCTTTCCTCTCCCATTACTAGACTGAAGCCAAATACCCACCTTCTGGCCCAATCACTATGACTGAAGTTCATGATCTCATGAGGACAAATTTTTAGCTGGGGACAAACTTTTTAGCAGGGCATGTTGCAAAAGGACGAGGAATGTTTTAAAACAAAAAGAGGATAGATTTAGACTAAATAGAAGGAAGAAATTTTTCACAATGAGGGTGGTGAAACACTGGAACAGGTTGCCCGGAGAGGTGGTAAATGCCCCATCCCTGGAATCATTCAAGGTCAGGTTGGATGGGGCTCTGAGCAGCCTGGTCTAGTTGAAGATGTCCCTGTTCATTGTGAGGGGTTTGGACTAGATGACTTCTAAAGGTCCCTTCTAACCCATATTATTCTATGATTCTATGATTCCCCTCACATTGCAGCTTGTAGTTTTCTCTAGAGTTATGCTTGCAGTTTCTTGGAATTTTGTCAAAAAACATAAAAATACAAAGCATTTGGAATTTCTTTACAGTGGGATTTTGGAGATGGCTCCAACACTTTTTCCTTTAACTACCTAACTGAAGAATGTCTCGCAACATTTTTGTTCCACATCGAGATATGTAAGGATTATATAAATTTACTGTGTGAGATAAAATTCATAGAATCATATTTTACACCTTCTTGAATCAACTATACTCGCATTGTCAGATCCCAAGAGAAAATAGTGTGGCATCAAGCATACGCGTGATGAGTGCTACATTTCCCGTGCATATTAAATATGAACTCTGGGCTTTGACACAGCAACTTGCTGATTACACAGCTTTATGTCAATCATGACAATCTGTTAGTTCAGCTGAACTAATTAAAGAGTTTAACATCATTATATAAACATATAGGTATAAACATATTTCTAAATATTTATATGAGACTCAACCTCTATTAATTATTCTTTTTCAAGTCAGTCATCCAAAGAGTTCTGACTCCTGAGAAATTAATAAACGAAAGATGTATCATAGGAAACACCATTCCAGTAAAGTAAAACAACAATGAGCTTCTGGCTTGAGCTCAATGCCAAAGAACTCACATCCTCCTCTCTGAGGGAGGCAGCCTCAGTCTCCCTCAAGAAGTGGCACTTAACATCGCATCTCAGCTGGCAATTCTCAGCTAAGTGTGGAGTCCAGCTGTAGTAACAAACCTTTTCCCTACCATTCCTGCAGGGTTATAGAAAATGACAAACTTTCATAACCAAGAGAAGTGCTTGCTGCATTCCGGGAAAGGAGGAAAGGGGTGCACTCTGTCAGTAGAGTTTCACATTCATCTATGAAATAGCAATTGATAGCAATCAGGTATTACAATTATTTTCTCAGGTATTATGGAATCATGGAATAGTTTGGGTTGGAAGGGCCCTTTAAAAGTCTAGTCCAACCCTGATGCATTAAGCAGGGACATCTTCCACTAGATCAGGTTGCTCAGAGCCCTGTCCAACTTGACCTGGAATGTTTCCAGGCATAGGGCACCTACCACCTCTCTGGGCAACCTGTATGTTTGTCTTCCTGTTACTATAATACCCCTTAGCATATTATAGTAGATCCTTTTTGACCCTGTATGTTCCAGTGTTTCAAGAAACCATTTAGGATATATGTAGGGTCTCCCAGTTTGTCAGTGGCTCAATGTATGTGCAGTGTGGCATTTTTAAAATTTTAATAACTTGTTATTGGAAAGGAGAAATATCTTTCCATATTTATACATCTTTGTTTCAAATCATGATTTCTTTTCTTTTCTGAAGAGCATTTTGTTTAAAATTTATATTTACTTTATTTGTACATTATGGCTATGCCCAGAAGCCAATGAGGCTGATTTTCTGTAATGTTAGAAACATCAGAAACTTCATGCATTTTCTGAGGGAATGATGTCTCTCTGTTATCCTGCCAGCCATCTACCCTAAACCCTTCTCTTTCCTTCTCAACTTCTCTATTCTTTTCTTCTCCTTATGTATATCTTCCACATTCTCCTACTTAAGTTCTTTTAAATGCTAACCAGTTCCAAGGAATAGTTCTCATCCTTCCATCCAAGGTATATCCTTCCATCTTTTAACTGTACAGGGTACCCAGTGTAATATCTTAGAACAGACCTGTTTCCCCTTCTCTCTCAAAACTCTCTTTGATTCCTCAGATATTAGGGGAAATTATTGCAAATTACTCTGTTGTGCAATAACAAAGCCAAGAGTAACTCCATTTTGTATGACACCCTAATCCAGTGGGTGCATGCTAAATGCACCATTCTCAAAATGCTTCACAGATTGAATGCTTTTGGGAGTATAGACATTTCTCCGGTTAATTTCTGGAAAACAACACAGTTTAGGCATATGACTGCTCAGAATGGGACAAGTTTGATCATGTGAAGAGGTACAATTCTAAGAATTTTTTTTTGTAGAACTTAGCCGTGCCCTGAAATTTAGGTAGTCATCATCTACACATGTATTTTGGGGGCAGAAAGGAGAAAATATTGGACAATCTTTCTAAACTAAAAGCTTAACTTGTACATCACTCATTAAAAATAACATAACAATGAAAAATTAGCTATAAGCCCTTCAAAAATCTGCAGTGTGTAGCATTCAGAATTTATTTTTAAAGTACTGCCAATTCTGCTGGAATCAGAAAACATAAAAAATATAATGTTATTAGAAAGAGACCTTCCTTTTATATGATTTACAGAAAGATTTCTCAAACAAAATGTCTATAAATACATATATATATTTGTGTATATATATACACATACAACACAAGAATAAAAAATCTGTGAGCTTTTCTGGCACAACCTATAACTAATACAGCCTGCTATCTGCAATCTCATGATAGTGAAGAAAGTACGAAACCTTACTTCCTTACCAAGTAGTATAAATGAAAGTGTAGCTATTATGAAACAGGAATGATACCCTTGAGTGAAGAAGGGGCAATCAGTAACAAAGGATAGTAATAATATAACAATCATGTTATCATCAAATGATGACTGCTTGATTGTGATGGATTAAACAATTGCAACATTTTATTACTTCATATCCCTCCTGCAGTAACATTACAGCAGCAGTCATGTCATTTTTTTTCTGTAAATTTGGCACCTGCTGACTTAAAGTCATTTACAGGATGTTGTTAAGTTGGTTTCGTAATGCATGTGCTAAGTTACCATTAACACACTTAATGACCACCAGGACTATGAAATTGGATCAATTAAAAGAGGGGGTTAGCCCTCCCACAGTTTCTAATCACATGTGGACGACCACTAATGAATTTGAGCTCTCTTGGGTATCTATTCTGAAAATCAAATCTGCTAGACAATTAATCAATTGAGATAGATATCAATGGAGTTTGTGCTCCACTGGATTCCACTGCATCACGGCTGCTTAGAGAGAAAGAGGCCAAGTGAAAAAGGGGTGAAGGTGGAAAGTAATTTTAAAGGGATTTATCTACAATAAAGTATAGTAAAGCATTACGCTTAGTGTCATTCCTGAAATGCCGTGAATGTTCTAATAGACGAACTTTCAGACTTCCTTTCTGCTGATATTTTCCATGCAAAAATAACAGAACTCCAGAAGCAAGCAAGATCTATTCCATTGGTCCCAGATCTTGGACACTAATATTGCTATGAAATAGCTGTGGGCTAAACATCTTTTCTGGCACAAACACAGTAAACATTCTTTTTTGCTTCCAAAATATCTACTACTCCATACTGCCAGATGTATGCAACTTTACTAATGCCAGGACTACAGCAATGATTTTCATATTTCCATACTTCATCACATGTCACAGAAAGGAATATGTCCTGATTTAAGAAAATAAGATGAAAAACACTTAAGCCCTACAAACCTCCAAAGCCCTCCGAGATTAAAAATATTTTAGCACTTTATCTTGGACTGCCTCTAATACTGAATGCTAATTAGAGCTGCCAAGTTGTGTTTTTAAGATTTGCTATTCATATACTGTTTTATCTACTGGCCTGAAAATAAGTCTTTTACCAGTATGTTGTGTCAGCAAAACCACACTTGTTTGAAAGTAGGTATTTCAGCCATGTCACATACAGGGACAGCTAGAAAGCAGTGACTGCTAGTGCTGCATGTGCAGTCTATCTCAAATCTCACTGTATTATACCAGTTTCCACAAGGCACTATAGTTCTAGTCTCAGTTTATTTTTCCTATCAGTATATGTGAAATACCAACCAAAAACTCTGAAAAGGAAAAAATGGTGGATTAACTGGCTATGCAGAGGTGATATACCCAGACCATTCCACATGAAAAGCTTTCCAATCTCTGTGGAGATTTGCGTCTGCAAATCCCTGTTATTGGAAGATTGACTAGCATTGAAAATTACTTGGTGAAAGGAAGCTCAGGAGTACATAAATAAGCTATCCCAAAAAGAACATATAACTTTGCTTCTCAGCCAAGAGGGTGCTACTCAGCAAAAAGTGGGAACACAGCTCCAGATGGCAGCTTTTCAAATTTGAAAAATGAAGATATTTCTTGTAGGAGCTGCCTACTATCTAACAGAATGGCTCTTCAGACTTTCAGCACTACTGCTTCTACTTGATCAAGGATACAATGAATCTTTAATCATTTAAGTTATTAAATAACAAAATTGATACCCTTCTGACTCATCCCAGATTCCATAAATAATTGAAGTTCTTGAAGAACTTTCAGTCAATAAGTGCGATGGATTCCTCTTTCGTTACTGTAGGCATAAATGTTACTATGTGACCAGACCAGAAAAAGTCATCTCTTACAGGAATGTTTATGATTCTCACCTTGAATACATAGCCCGTGCCATTTCTGTTTAATAAATTACAAAGATAACAGCATTTATATTCCCTTGCATAACATAGTTGATACTCTCATACTCTTGGCCGTTCCACAATGAAGAAACATAGGTCTTACTGTTCAAGTGTCACAATTAGTTCAATTTTTTTTTCAACATACGTAGCCTGCCTTAAATCTTTTCTGTGAGTAAACTTACCAAATACCAGCTAGATAGGCATCTTATCTCTGTAAGGTCAATGGAAAAGAGTGTATGCTATATTGGCATGGTACAATGCATATGCATTCATGCTCACACGTTTAGTAGACGAAAAGAAAGGGAGGGATATAATTTCCAGAATAATTTTTCTTTGGTTTCCTGATCTCTGGTTTCCTAGGTAAGAATTAACATTTGTTTGCTTTGAAAGTTTTTCATCTGACCTTTTTTTTTATAGGAAGTCATCCGCAATCATTCTAATCACATTTTTCTTGTAGTCTTTCTAGTATTTGCTTAACCTAATTAGTGTTCACAGCTAATGCAACAGCCATCGGTGGGCGTGAGCTGAAATAACCTGCAGAACTTCCTGCAGCCCAGTCTTGTCAATGTCTGGTTAAATCCTGGTCTATGTGGCAATCACTACTGAAAAGTCATTAGTTGCCATTCATTTCAGTTTATCCATTCTTTCTACTCTCCTTCTTTGACAAGATCCTCATGAAATCATGCCCAGATTAAGGATGTTAGAGAGACACAGGGAGAAATTAGAAAAATAGTCCTTTTAAAACAGAGTTATTGCATGGTGGGAGAGAGGGTATCTGGTAAGAGCAATGAATACTGATGCCAATTCCTTCTTGCTCTCCTTACCTCCATTTAGAGAAGAAAGAAATGTACATAAACCAGACATGCTAAAAGTAGAAATAGTATCATCTTAGTATCTCCTTCCAGAATGTTTGAGGCTCACAGATGTGATAATGAACAAGAAATGCTTAAAAGGGTCAAACAAAAAAACTCATTAGAAACTACAGCCTCAAAATTGCAATACTGAGGTCTAAGGGTTTTCCCCTTAAGAATTTAAGCAACATGAAAAAAGTATGTTACCTTGAAATATTATGAATACTAAATCATGGTTGCAGAGAACAAAGGAAATTCAAGAAGGAGTCTAAACTTTCACTATACAGACAGCAAAATGGCAATCTACAATCTGCAATGGTAATTAACTGTGGTTAGTGATACCCTAAAGAGATGCAATTATTTTCTAATGTATGCTGTGCTTTAAAATATGTATTTCATTATTTTTATTTATTATTTATATTGACAAGTAATAGTTTGTTTCTTCAACAATAATCTCTAGTTCCCAGAAACAAAGTGACAATGATATCCATAACAGGTGAAAACATAATATACATTAGAGGCAACAAGCAACCGCAGTTCTTGGAGTGGGAATTTGGAAGATTTTAGACATCACAGGCTGAACTTGTTAGTTCCTGAGCATCTTTCCCCTTAACTCAAAGTAACCTAATCTATGTTAGCACTTTCCTTTTATCACTAATGTTCACTTCACTATTAAAGCTGCACCTCTGTATCTATATCAGACAGATTTACTCTTATGAGTGTGAGTAGATCAAAGCCTTATATAATTCAGAACCCACAAATTACACAGAAAGATTGGACCAAAAGGAGATTATTTCATTGCCTCTTATAGACATGTTAGGACATTTTCTGAGGGAGCAGAATATAATACATGTTATATTCTCTCTCAGAGAGAGAGAAAATTATCTTTTGTTTTACTTTCACAAAATTAATTCACCAACAGGCTTTTGAGTAGGAATCAGATCTACAAATACCTATCCACACTTTCACAGAACAGTTGGAAGGTGGGATTTTTATTGGTTGTGGGATTTTGGGGGCTGGGGGTGTAGGTTGTTTTTTGGTTGGTGGGGTGGGTTTTTTTTGGTGGGGTGGGGTTTTTTTGAAAGAGGATTCCAGATTGTTGATTCCAAGCAGCAGTCCTGTTGAAAACTTAAGAAGACATACACCTCTGCCTCTGCCTTTTCTTTCCTGAATGCTGTTTTCCAGATCCCATTTTGAGGTACCTGTCTGTAATATTCTAATGTACTGATATTCTGCATAGGTGTTTAGGCACCTAAATCAGAGATGTTCATCCCACCCCAGAATAAAATTAGATTCTTCAGAAACCAATTTTCAGAATCCTCACATCCTTCATTAGATCAAGCCATTGATATTTACTAGAAGACATGCTCATTAGCTCTATTTATTAGTCAGTAGTATAAATAATAGTAATTTTAATAAAAAATAACTATCTAACTATAGGACAATTTCCATGTAATAAATGTTGTTAGCAATATTAGTCATGCTAAATTTCTTTAAATATCTTTAAATAACCACCATTAATATCCTGTGAGAGGAGAAAAAGAAAATATGTGGATTTTTTAAAAATTACATAATTTTTTTTTCCTCCAGTTTAATAGAAGGTTTGTAGCATAAAAAATACAATAACATAACATATAATGGGCTGAAAATCAAAAAGATCAGGACAAATTGGAAGAAATTATTTACAATGTTTTAGATGTATGTGTGATTCTCTGCTCTCGTATCTGGATATTCACCAGCAGAAATGTTGCACTTGCAAAATAACTGCTAGGTTTAGCCTTGCATTTTACCAACAACATTCATAAAGCAGTCGTTAAACTGCAAGAAATTATAGACTGCAAGGAATTCACTTTATTTTGAGACATAAAACATACCTTTTGGAATTTCAGTCTCATTTAATGTGAGAAATTCTGTCCTATATTCCTAGGCAGGGCAACTCTACCTATATAAATGTAATCATATTAATTGAAACATCTGTCTGACACAACATTTGATTAAAGCTACAAATCAGACCCCTACAGAATTCTCTATTGCACACCACTAGGTGGAAATTTGCCAAGGGATATGTAACTGCCCGTCAAGAAATTTGGAATTTGTAAAGGTTGAAACAGGTTCAATATTAGGTGGGTATGGAAAATGGAAAGGAGGATTTATATTTAAATGGTTTGAGTATAAAGAATTACAACAGCATAGGCAATGTTGTTAAATTTTGTCCTTGCAAATTTATCATATACATCCATCATTGTACTAAGCTACAAAAACCATCCCAATGTATTCTGTCACAAGATAGATAATAAAATCAAATGAAAAAAAACCACAACACTATTTTGTTCTAAATACATTTCAGTTTGTTATCTTGTTTCACAGAAATCTACAATTGAGCACAAAAAAAATAAATTTTACTGTTTCACCTTTCACTGCACTCTGAGAAATCTGGAGAGCTCTAGCAGATTTGCTTTTCGTCTCCACTTTCTTTTCTCCAAAGTTTTCTTTTCATATGTTTCACTCCCTGGTTATGATGTGCCAGAGTGTACTTGTTGAGGCATCAGCAAAGTAGAAAGTTAATGCTACTTTTCTTTCCCAAGGAGAAATTCAGGAAAAAAAAAAGCCAAAAAAGACCACAAATTGAGAACTGTTAGATTATAGAAGTTTTTTGGGTGTGTATAGATTTTGTACAATCTATAAACGTATCTCATTTATAGATTTTCTGGCCAAAAGGGATCACTGCCTTAATCTATTCTGACTTCTTGCACAACCAAGCTCATTGGAATGTCATCTAAAAACTCCTCCATCAAGTTTATGGCTTTGCAGTAAGACAGAGAACTTCCAATGAAAAACTGGTTTTCTTGGGTTAAAGCCTTCACTTCCTACACATCCAAGGGTAGATTGTTCTGTTGATTAAAAAATGTAACTAACAATAACAATTGGCTTTTAGGTCTATTCTAAATTAATCTAGCTTTACTTCCTACTCACTGGATCTTAGAAACCTTTTCCTTATTACATTGAAAAATGTGTGTCCTAGAAATATTTTTTTTGTGTTAGATACTAACAGGGTGTAATCAGCCTGTCTTTCAAGTCGATCATCTTCAGTCTTTTGCTCCAAATCAGTTTTCTAAACTTCAATAGTTTTTCATTTGTTGCATCAAATATTTCTTTTTTTTTTTTTTTTTTTGAGAATTCAATTATTATTTAAATCCTAGAATGGATTTAAATGGTGTAGAAGTATTAAATGGTGTAAAGTATTAAAAAAATTATTGTGACACAGTCACCACTTGTCAGTCATTCATAACTGTGGAGTTAAGTAAAATACTATTTTTCCCATGAATTTTCATAGGTTTGTGGTCAAAACACTTTCTGCAACCTGTTCAAAATAGTGAATTTACTATGGGGAATGCACATAACTTCAGTGCTTACACAGTGATATGTGTCTGCTTACCCACATATACACACACACACACAGAGACATTTGTAAATATATATATCATGTACCTGGAAAGCTTTTAATGCTATGAAACCTTATACTATCATTTAACATGCATTATATTAATAAATTTTGAAACTTGCAGAGGGAAGCATATTCCAAAAGTTGTATGAAACATTCAAGTTTGAATTGTACTTCTTCTGTGTATCAGTAGATTTCTAGTGTCATGCTGTCAAACTCTGGAATCTTGTGTTAGAATTAAACACTACAACTCAGGCTTTAACACAGGATGGAAAGCTTATCTAACCTGACAGTACTCTAGAAATAATCATTTTGACTTGTCAAAGATGGTACATGCCGGGATCTTTACATTATTTAGAAATTGAGGAAGCTAAAGAAAAAAAAAAAAAAAAGAGAAATCTTCTAAAGCCCTATGGTCAAATTTGAACTGTGACAAAGGAGATAGACATAAACTGAAACAGAAACAAAAAATGCGCATCATCTCATAATATACATCATTCATGACAGAATTTAGCTTTAACTCTTAACTACAACTAGAATCCTATTCAAGTTGAAAGAGATAAAGATGATATGTCTCAACAGCATTTGTCAGTGAGAGGTAGTTTATCATCTGTTATCTGTTATAGCTCCCTTTGCAGAAGCAGCTTACAGTTGACTATAGGTGTCAAAAATATTTTTCAAAGATGAAAAAGCTTGGCCTATTCAATTATTTATAATGTATTTAGTGAAAAATGTTGTTTGAATTTTAAAAATAATGTTCCCTTTTCATGAGAGGGCACACCCCTATTCTAACATTCTCATAAAATAATAAAAAATTAAAATAAACTTAAACCAGAAATTTGCTAATGATATTCTTTTCTTCTAAATTTCTCTTACTCTGAAGAATCCTCTTCTGTCTATAAATATTGTTGTTTTGGCATAAACAGACTGTCACAGACACACCAGAGGGACACTGATTCTCACTCTTAGATGGGAGGCAACTTACTCGAAAACAGTTGTCTTGCAAGGTTCTGTTTGCTTTTCAAACAGTAAAATGCTTATGCGTATGCTAGGTGTGTATGTATTCATATTGATTGTGGGCCATTGTGCTTTATAAATTACTTCAGTTTGTTGGGTTTTCTTTTAGTTTTATGTACTCAACTAAGTAATCTAGATTATAAACCCCTTTTGAATTTAGCTAATCTTAGCTAACCAAAAAGATCTCTGATCAGACTAGCGATGCTCTTTACCAATTTTACTCATGTAATGACAGTTGCACTGACCTTTGTCTTGTTAAAATATTTAAACATATAGATTGATTCAGATGCCTAAATGTAGGCATAAAGTACCTTTTGAAACATACTCGGGTAGCTAAATAGCCATATAGGGTTATTATATTTGACACAGGACATGCAAGAAACATGTACACTTCTGAACCAGCAACTGAAGACATACAGATATACCCTAGGATTTCTCAGATGATGGTAGACAGTTAAATAAAGCAACTGGATGGAACCTATGGCGTCTTCATTCAGATGAAATTGTTCTTTAAGCTTTGTTGGCTATATTGGCTGACTATAATGGGAGTGTAGACACATACCTTGTTTAAGTATTAACCCTGTTGTGGTTTAACTCCAGCTGCAACTAAGCACCATACAGCCACTCACTCACTCCTCCCCCACCTCCCCGGTGGGATGGGGAGGAGAATTGAAAAAAACAAAGGTAAAACTCATGGGTTGAAATAAAAACAGGTTAATAGCATGGAAAGGGAAGATAAAATAATAATGATACGACTGCTACTACTACTACTACTACTGCTGCTGCTACTACTACCGCTACTGATGATGATGATGATGATGATGATAAAAGAACATACAAAATAAGAGATGCACAATACAATTGCTCACCACCTGCTGACAGATGCCCAGCCAGTTCCCGAGCCACAGTCACCACCCCCCTGCCAGCTCCCCCAGTTTATATACTGAGTATGACGTTATATGGTATGGAACATTCCTTTGGTCAGTTTATATCAGCTGTCCTGGCTATACCCCCTCCCAGTTTCTTGTGCACCTCCCCACTGGCAGAGCATGGGAAGCTGAAAAGTCCTTAGTATAAGCACTACAACTACTTAGCAACAACTAAAACACCAGTGTGTTATCAGTATTATTCTCATCCTAAATACAAAACACAGGACTGTATTAGTTACTAGGAAGAAAATTAACTCTATTCCAGCCAAAACCAGGACAGCCCCTACACTATAGATGCCTATACTTGTGAATCTGAAGTTGTCTCCCAGTCTACGTGGGAAACAGTTGGAATATATACTTTATTTCAATATTTTACCTCCTCTCAGTTTCACTGACCACCTCACAACAGAAGGCTTTTTCATTGGCCACCTTCCTGCCCAGCAATCCAGTCACTTGTTTCTTAGAGAGAAGGCCTACATATCATACAGCCACTGTCTTACAATCTCATTCTCACTGTTCTCCACGTTGGGCGACTGATGGGTTCCCGCTGAGGCTTCTGTTTTGCTTTTGTGTGGACCACAAAATAACCAGTTAGAAAGTGGACAAAGAAAGTTCTGGGAAGAATAGCTGTCCCTGGAATGATTCAGTGTGATTTGTATTCAGTCTCACACAGTGTCAACATAGACCAAAGTACGTCAGTTCAAAGATCACAGAGAAGTAGGAAGAAAGAGCAGGTGAGGTGACAGATGTCAAAACCATAAGACCGGAGAAATAAGGATCAATACTGAGTCAGGCACGACAAGACCCCTGACTGAACAAATGAAATTGGTTTTGCGTTATAACTAGCAGCTTTTTAAGGATAAAAATTGAAGACAGGGGAATGGAGAAGAAAACAAGAAGAAAGGCGGCCTTGACCTAACCATGCAAAGAAACCAGGCAGTCAAAAATAAGCTTTGCTTATTTGTCATAGATGGTAATTATAGTTGGTGTAGTCCCATGTTAGTTGACTGGTGGCATGGTGTGTTATTTTGCGTCTGCTTGAGACTGTCATGGTAAGCTGCAGTAGCTATTCACTCTCAGCGTGAGGGTGGCCTTTCTCAGCTCCTTACAAGCACTGCCTGGTGAGCCCACTGGGTGTTCCTTGGTCAGCTAGTGCCTTTAGCAGGCGGTGAGTGTCTCTTCCATCTGCTGGTGTTGAGTAAGGGATATGTGCAACTAGTGTGTAGCACGTGTAACACCAGAATCAAAATTGCTTTTGTTGGAAATGAAGGCAAGGTGAGCAGTTGTTCACTCCAGTGTCATCCTGGATGTGCATGG
Organism: Phaethon lepturus; assembly: GCF_000687285.1. Lineage (NCBI taxonomy): Eukaryota > Metazoa > Chordata > Aves > Phaethontiformes > Phaethontidae > Phaethon > Phaethon lepturus. The sequence goes on along the minus strand of NW_010549590.1, from coordinate 8,324 downwards.
GCATAGTTGTAGTGCATGCTGGGAGTCTGGGGTTTTTTTTAATATTCTTCCCATAAAATAGTTTAAATGTAGTTTCTGAAAATCATGAACAAGTGCATTACAGTCTGAAAACCAATTTCAGATGCAAATATGCCATTGAAGGTGCCTGCCGTATGACAGGCAGACCTAGATATGAGGATTTTCTTTAAAAACCTCATCTTAAATTAAATTTAGTTTAAAGAAGGTTATTATCCCTCAGAAATATTAGCTTGCGTTTTCAGATCCAAAATGGCTAACCCAGATTATCAGTGGCTTTTAACCCCACTAAATAAAATCAAAATTGACTAGATCAGCATAGTCAAACTAATACTTGCAAATTTAACTCTTATTTCTGTTTATAACTTGTTTATCAAGGATTCCTAATTTTACAAGTTTATTGGTCTAATGCCTTTGCGTATGTATAAACTGCTTAGCTTCTGTGAACATCTGTAATATGTGTAAGAAAAAATTTGGTGTTAAATTCACAGCAAAAATGAAAAGAAATTCTAAATAGTTTTTAAAGACTAAATTCATTCAATAATTATTATTTATGTAAGATGACCCATGACAAAGTCTGGTAATTCTGCAAGGTCTGAGAACGTCTGTCTCTGGACCACATTCAGATCTTTCATATTTTGAGGCTTTATTTTAAAGCTGCTTTTTGAAATTGCAGTAAAAAATACCCCTTAATTATCTGGCCTGAACAATATGGATGCAATATCACACACTTGAGGAAAAGAAAAAGAGACACAGGTCAAAACCAGCATTACGGAGTAGGCAAGGCTGAGAAATGTCTGTAATTTAAATGAGTGGAGAATAGACATAAATACACTTTCCATCCACTCTAAGATAAAAGACATTTTGCAACTCAACAATTCTTGGAAATAAAATGTTATTGCTACTGTATCACTGTAGGATCTGGATGGTGGTGCTCTTTATCATTCCACTCCATTACAAAGGAGGCTTGTTTTGGGAATCTTAACATTTCTACACTTACCAAAGATGCATCCCTAAAATGGAAGCAAATTAGTTAAATTTTTCCTCACATACTCTTAACATAGTCTGAGTAACAGCATCCCTAATGAGGGGAAGCCCTCACTGATATTTAGTACTTCAATGCAGAGATACTGTATAGGACACATGCAGTTGTTTCTTTCACACTAGCAGTGATCCAGCAACAGGTGTCTAATGTAATTTTCAGTGTCACAGGGCTGGTCCAGTCCTCAGCTGCTGATCCAGAATGATCTGGGTTTGTCATAGGCTCATGCCCTATTTCCAGTTCTATGAGGTTTTAGATACCTTAAAACATTTAAACTGGAACATGAATCACTGCTTTTGCACTAACTTCCAAGTTCTTTGGGTTATAAACTTATACTTCCCCTCTCCACCATGTTATTCAGCACAGATACAACTGGGGGTCTTATCATATAACTTAGATATCTAGGCATTGTTGTAATATCAGAACAAATTACTATGATTAATAACAAAGAAGAAAATTATAATAAGCAATGGTAATAATAGTAATAATAATAACAAACATTATAAGGAGATTAGGAAGAAAAGGGAATGTGTTGGTATAAGCAACCTGCTTGTCTGCATATATATGGGAAACACAATAGTACTATGGTCAAAGTACAATACATGTAATAGTAATATCTGAAATATATAATCATCAGAAATTACAGTGAAGTTTTGTGTGTTGAAGTGTGATCTGAATCGAACTATTTGCTATTGATCTATAACCTAAGTCAAATTCACTACATAAAACAGTGGGAATTCCCATGAATACAGACTGTTCTGAATGAAGCCAGCACTGCAGGATAGACCCTGGTATTTCAGTTCTGTTCGTCTTTGTCATCACTTGTTGTCTTTGTTATACACTGGAGAAGAACTGGATAAAAAAGGTAAAACTTAAGAAAAATAACTTAAGGGGATAGGAAAATAATTTTTTTTTTTTTTTCCCTTTTGGCTGAATGGAAGGAGGAAGGCTCCAAGACCATATTTTCTATCATCATTTTTACCCAAGCCTGTAGTGATAGAACAAGGGATAGTAGTTTTAAAGTGAAAGAGGGTAGATTTAAATTAGACATAGGAAAGACATTATTTACAGTAAGGGTAGTGGGACACTGAAACAGGTTACCCAGAGAACCTGTGGATGCCTCATCCCTGGAACTGTTCAAGGTCAGGTTGCACAGGGCTTTGAGCAACCAAAGTTGCACAAAGTCTGGACATCTAAACTTTTTAAAGGAGAAGAAGGCTTAAAACTCTGGTCTCCTTTCTGAAAGAGTGACCTAACAATTAAGTGGTTGTGCAAAGATCACCAGTTATTACAGAGAGAGACTGAAATGAATTCAATAAGCTTAAGATTCATCTCAGTTGTCTGAATAAAGAGAAAAAATAAAACTTGCAAGGTTATGTGTTGGGTTTAATTGAACAGTCTTTGGTCAAAGAAACTGAAGTCTACACTAAGCATGCTCAGTAGTTCAAACTTAAGCCTGCATAGAATGTTTTGACAGAAGTCTTGTTCAGCCAGAGCATATCAGATGCCTGTGAAGTCTAGGTAGGATTTATAGATTGCAGTCCTGAATTTAGGTTTATAAATAAAATTTCAGGCTCTCTAAATCATCCTAAAATACTGTCCTGGTAGTATGCATTCGTCTAAGTCTTAATGTGTACCAATTTAAACACATTACAACTCCTCCTTCAGAAACTTTGGTTCTAGAGCACAGAGCTACTATGAATGCCCAGAGGCATATGCCCCAAACAGTAATTAATATGGAATTCAAAAATCTGATCCCGTAATACTGTTATCATGCACCCAGAACAGGGAGCCATGAGGAAGTACAGTACTTGGAATCTGTTCATTTCAAAAATGCTGTCAAAATGATAAGTGGTGGTGTCCAGATATTTCAAAATAGCCTTCCAAATAGTTCTTTTCTACAAAAAAGCATCTAATTTTTAACAATTGCAATACTCGTGTCAAGTCTTTTTTCCTGCCTTGTTTCTAAATCCTTTAAGAATCTGGCTGGGTTTAGCTGGAGTGTGTTGGGATCCAGAATTAAACTGCAATAAACAGAAAATATGTAACGATTGACAGAAAAGGGGGAGGGAGGGAGAGAGAAAAAAAAATAGAAAAAAGAAAAAGTCTGTAAAGGGAATTCCAAAGAAATTTTGAGAGAGAACTGGTTATTCATCATCTGACATGGGAAAGCAACTTAGGCATATCACCACATTTTAAAGAACGTTGTTTGTACATTACATAAAATGAAAAATATTTTCATGTGGGCTTCAGAAAGCTCTAGAATCTCCTGTAGCTTTGGTAAATGATCCAGTTACATACTTTCCAATGATTCATATATGCAACAACGTTTCACTGAGATGATGTCTCATCTGATTTTTATTCCTTCCTCTTTTCTTTTGTATTCCCTCAAGACCTTCAAAGACATTATTCTATTATGAATTCCCCCTATATCCCCACCAATTACCTAAGTGCCTAAGGGGTTCTCAGATATCAGTTTGAAAGGAGTAAAAAACAGATGAAGCAAGGCAGTCCCTTCCAGCTCACAGAAGGAAAGGGTGAGCTTGGAGTTAAATTAGGGGGGAAAAAAAAAAAAAAAAAGTGTAGTGTTTGTTCAATCAATCTTTGTCTAACAGAAAAGGCCAGAATTTAATCCCATGACTTTGAGCACTGACCAGAAATTATTTGGCAAGTGTTGTCCATGGCTGATATTGTATTATATAAGCAGTATTTTTATCTCAATTTGTGTCTTTGCCTGAGTGTTACCTAACTCAATGTCATTAGAACCTAGATCTAGTTTCCATTAGTTTAACAAAATGAAGTAAAATAAAATAGACACCCTTGTAGGAAATTATCTAGCAAATGAGTTCCTTCAAACTCTAATCTCAGGAGAAATATTGCACTCCAAAGCATAACTAAATAAACACCTGTTAACAAAGTGCAGTCAATGCTAGTATTTTAACATTCACTGATAGCAGTCCTAAACAGTGCTCAGAAAATTGAGATGAAACTGATTAAAAAAAAACAAAAAAAAACCCCAAACCACTGATGAAAGGAATGGACTGGAACTCTCACACAACTGAGTTGATTAATTGCACCCTCATAGTTCTCTAATATATACATTTGAAACTTCATGTGATCAAATATGCCACCATGTAAGGCTATTAAATCTGAGTAGATGTACCACTACATAGGGTTTTATTCTGCTCCCTGCCCCCCCCGGACTGGGGAAGTGAGAGTTTCCATTTCTGGGCAGTATTGTTTTATTTTCTTTGGATTACTCTCTTATTTCCTGTTTTATCAGAACTTATGGTCTACTATTTCTATATTTCATTATTATCTGTAGCTACCACCCTGTAATATTTGATATAACCTATAATATTACATATTTTTATCCCCATAAACAGATTTAAAATGAATTGCAATTTAATCTTAGCTAGACTGGTTTCCTGAAAGATAATATAGAGATTATTACTACTTGTGTAAGTACACGCAACACATTTGGGGAATTAAATGGTGGTGAAAGAGTAAACACTTACAGAATATTTCTTAAATAGAAAAATTAAATAAAATAACATCACAATAATGCATGCAGCTCCTCAGAGGAAAACTGTCTGATAGGTTTAGTCTACATGTAGCCTTAACATGTTAAAAATATTTATACCATTAAGATAAATGAGCATGGGAAGTGTGCGTATTCAAATACTATAAACATATTGTAAAATATACATCCTACATAGGATAAAAATTACATAAACTGTAATTTGTTTGATGCTGAATGTGAATGTATGTTACTGTGCGGGCAGCAATTCCTTTTAAAACCTATTCAGCATTGTCCATCCTACTGTGTTTAGTTTTAAAATCTAACATTTTCATAATGCAAATTATTTGACCATCTCTACTTTATATTGCATGAATTCATATCCAACATGAAAAACAATTCAGTTGGAATCGTATTCACAGGATAGTGGCAATTCAGAGCATTGATCTTAGTTGTAATTTCACCCTTTTGTTTATTTTTCCATCCTTAAAAAGGACACTTGCAGAGCCTTGCTGAGGTTATGACAAAGATGGACTTAATGATATTCAAAATGAAAGCACCCACCCCTGCACATGAAGGGAAAAAAATCACATATCCATAACCAGAACTCAAGAAATTTAGGAAAATTAACTAAATCATATGACAAGAATCAGGTTATTAAATAATTTATTATATTGCTTATATTACAGAAAGTTGTGTAAGGAGACATATATTTCATAAAGACTGGGTAATAGGAATAACTGACCATGAATGAGAGAAAACTATAAACTCACTTTAGACCAAACTGACATGATACTGGTGTGCTGGAGAAAACACCTGGAACTTTTTACAGAATTTGTATCAGTGTCTAAATGAGTGAATATGTCTGTTCTTTTCACTGGTGCTTTCATTTAAGGTTTACTCCAGTTCCCTGGAGCTGCTGGTGGATGGCCACACTTCAGTAATAGTCAGCTCTTCTTGACCTCATGCCTGAAAGCCTGTACTTTCTCCAATTAAACTATCGTTATGTCTCGTAAAAGGGCCATACCTGATTATAATTAGGAAAATGAAACAAGCCACATGCAACAGCTTACTTATTGAATGGAGCTTCTACTTAAGGATGTATGAGAGCAGTGCTCTGAGAAGTACATTAAAAGCTAGATTCATTCCATCTATGTAAGCGCTGAACTAAGAATTATACTTACTGAAAGCTCCTTTTAAAGTGAAGACTGATTTCCTTTCAAGAGACAATGCAGAGCCTATATAGTAATTTTTAGTCTCTCTTGACATCCTTCGCTGGATGTCTTTAGGCTGAACAATACCATGACACTCACTTCTATGTCACATGAGACACCAGAAAGTCCCAAACTAAATTAGGGCTAGACTCAAAACTGTGGATCAGTTAACCCCTGAAGTAAGACACTAACTCAACATAATTAGGTGGAGTGAGTCTGGGACCTGACTAATTTAAGTCTGCCCCTACAGTTTAACATCTAGTTGACTTGTCCTTTCTGAGGAGCAGGTTTTTTTACCTAAGCAGTGATTTTTGTAATACATAAAGGATCTGATGAGAAAATCTTCATCACAAAGAAGAAACTGGGAAAACTGAAGGGGAAAAAAAAAAAAATCAGGGCAAGTGTGAATATGATTCCGTATTTGGTCTGAAACAGAACACTAGGCAATGAATTTCACTGTCACAAAAAAAAAAAAAAAAAATCCCAGGCAAGAAGAAAATCAAGTATCTCAGACTTAAAGAGATTCGTGCCATTTGAGATACGTTGAACTATTCCTTTGGGCTTCCAGTTGCTGCTCTGAAGCCTTTGGGTATCTCACAAGGGCCTGTGTTGTGTATTGCAAATCCTGTGCAGATGTCCCAGACATTCTCAGGCATATAGAAAGACTGTGGATGACTATGGTTAGACAATTAATGGAAACTCTCATGTTTTGTTTAGCATGAACATCCAGACACCTTTTATTCATGTGATTTTAAATTTTATAAAAAATCATTAAGCCAACATGGAAACTTGGTACTTTTTGACTTTGTTTTCTGTAAAATTGAGCTTAAAGATTTTGATCTAGTAGTGCCAATTTTAGTGAACTAACGTTTCAGCCAAAACCATGGAGTTTTTAATGACTGAGTTTTTGCCAAGAACAGATTAATTCTTTCTTGTTTCTGCAAGAATATGAAATTCCTTCTGCAAGGAATATGAAAATGCAAAAATCTAAATGGACACATAGCAAACAGTTCCTGAAGGTCACCTGATGTAAAAACCATATTTCTTCATTCATGTATCTACTTCTTCAAAAAATTTTCCTTACCAGAGGAATGGAAAATTAATACTTTAAAATGAGAGTATTCCACAAGGCTCAGGATATCTCTCAAAATCTATTTATTCTTAAAAATGAACTCAATAGTTAAGTAAAGGAAATAATTGGGGAAATGCCTCTTTCACCCCTGTGATGGCAGAGAAAAGACTTTTGTAAGCTCAATTTTATACATGCAAGCTAGTACCTCCAATTCCATGACCGATGCATTGACTTCCCTTTAATGGTTTTGCTGTTTTCAAAACAGCTCATCTTGTGAAAGATGACAAGCCTCCCTCATCAGGAGACTGCAGAGCCAGTTTAATGAAGGTGAAAGTATGTGTGTTGCAGTTGGGCAAGCTTTTTAATATTGCTGCCAAGAAGAGAGAAAAACCTGAAAACTCTCTATTAGTCTTTCAAAACAATAGTCACAGCAACAAGAAAATCAACATCTGTTGTATGTTTTTCCTTTGTCTCTTCTAATCGATCCAGCAAATCTTTGCCAAACATTTGCACAGTGTGCCATAGAAATGTCACCTGAGGGTGAAAAAGAGTGTCACTTTGTAAGTAAATGTCATTTTGCAAGTAAATACCATTAATTTTTTTTGGAAAGAAAAATAACACTAAGAAAAGAAACTCAATGGCTAAATGGCTGATGATCCAAACAAGAAACAGAGCATGTAATGAAGATTCCAGTTAATTTGTATCCCATCTGTCTGATGTCTTGATAATAGTAGATGGTAAAGGAAGTGATAGTTGTGGGTTTCCAAATCATCTCAGCACTGGAGCTCTACCATTCAGCAAGCATCTGCAGCAAGCAATAGTATTTCCACCTTAGCCAAGCATGGCAGTTGAAATGCATCTACTTTTCAATTCTTTGTTTCCTTTCATTAAGTCTCATGTTTTGTGGACTTCTCAAGTAATCACTGCTTCCGCTGTACTAGCCTTGCCTCTCCTTTTGCACCCTTCCCTACTGGACCTTCTTTGCACTTATCTACCCTAAGCACTGAGGTCCAGCTGACCTCCATACTGGGGAAGATTATGGAGCCGTTCATCTTCAAGGCACTCACAGGGCATGTGCAGGACAACCAAGGGATAAGGCCCAGCCAGTATGAGTTCATGAAAGGCAGGTGCTGCTTGACCAACCTCATCTCCTTCTATGACCAGGTGACCCGCCTAGTGCGATTAGGGAAAGGCTGTGGATGTTGTCTACCTGGACTTTAGTAAAGCCTTTGACAGCATCTCCCACAGCATTCTCGTGGAGAAACTGGCGGCTCGTGGCTCAGACAGGTGTCCTCTTTGCTGGGTAAAGAACTGTCTGGGCGGCCGAGCCCAGAGAGTTGTCGTGAACAGAGTTAAATCCAGTTGGCGGATGGTCACAAGTGGTGTTCCCCAGGGCTCAGTTCCGGGGCTGATCTTGTTTAACACCTTTCTTGATGATCTGGATGTGGGAATTGAGTGCTC